>NC_142794.1:95141449-95248305 GCF_049724085.1 Artemia sp. Qi Xiang Cuo | reverse complement strand
TCTATCTACCCATTCTGGATCCTCTATCATATCAATATCACAAGTTAAATCATCTACGCTAGCCATATCCCCAAAACCATCATTAAGAAAATCCCTATGTCATTCCATATTATCTACAACTAATGTAGGTTCGTCTCTGAACTCTATTGGTGGTGATAAAATTGGTCCTGAAATGCTGATGTTTCATCATCCAATAGCGGTGCTATTTCATTAATCTGTGGAAAAAATCTTTTATTTTCTATGTAAAATAAGCATTATTTCATATAGTTGAAAAACATGGTTATTTTTAGTCGTGTGTTGACCTGAATTAGGTCTGGGTTGTCCTGTTTAGAGCCTAGGGGGACCTTTGGGGACCTGGAGCTTCCGTTGGGATTGGAATAAGGGTATTGGAGCCCTTTCGAGTTGGGGTAGGGGACTTCACAACGCTGTTCAAATAGAACTTTTGTATTATAATGACCCTGGAGTTTCAGCCTCAAATCCTTTTCGAAAACATCTTCTAAAATCATATTTTAAAATGTCTCTAACTGTTTCGCCGAACTAATTCCCTAAAATGTCTAAAACAGTTTCGCCCAAATAATCTCTAAACGTAATTTCTGCATGTTCTATTTGTTTTTGACATCCCCGCGCTGTCACATTTGAAATTATTAAGAATCCTTTTCTCGCGTTAATATCCCTTCATCTCTAAGATAAAAACATCCGGTTATTTGGACCACTGTAACGAGCGATTAACATTCATTTTATACCTGTCAGATTAACTTTCAAATTTTCAACATTTCCGATGGGTTATTTTGATAAGGACTAAGTACGCACAAAGCTAACTGCAAACACATCTTAGTTTAAGGATGTTTATTCAACAAGCAACTGTGAAATAGTGTTTTTTTTATATAAAGTTTGTTTAATGAGATAATAGATTTTGGCATTAGAAAACATCTTGCTTAAAAGAGAAAATACAGGTAAGGTTTATTATATCTATAGAAAAGTATGATAAGCTATTTGCTACTTCCGCATTATAACCACTCTTTTATATACTGCTAATTTGGTTAATGCTAATGAAAGAAAATAAAATAGGATTATTATAGAATAGTTTTAGAAACAAATTTAAGTTTAGTTTTACTCATCAAAAGTTACGTGCTTGAGAAAATTTGACTTATTTTCGAAAATACGGAGAAAAAAAATGTATATTTACAAATTCAGACTGCACTTGTACATCTGAAGTCCCTGGCAAAGCATGAAGAGAAGTGTCCTCCCGATCTTGACTAGATGAGGGCAAAATTGGTTGATCCGGAAAAAAATTTAAGGGGGGGGCGCAAAATAGGTTGATCCGATAAATTTGCTTTAGGAGCAAGTTTAATTAGCGCTATCTTGAGTTAATTAAGTAAATTACATAACTTTAGACTACGCTAGGGCCCCCCCTAGTAAGGGGGGGGCCTAGTTCCTGACCGTAAATTATCTTAACCTCATTATAATATCTTAAAGTTTCCGAATTTTCCGAATTTCCGAATTGGGATCTCCTCACCCCATCTCTGTATCGTCTGGTCCTCCAGCACCCGATTAATTTCTTTGTCCAACTGTAATTGTTGACTAGTTGGTCCAAGGCCATCATTCCATGTGAAAGAAAAACCCGTCTTATCCAATACCTCTTAAACTTTAAAAGGCCAAGATCTTTTCCTATGTAGCTGAAATAACCCATCATATGCAGCCTTCAGTAGCCTATCACTGGGTAACTGTACAACCCTTAGCCAAAATTTTATCATTTGGACTGTCCTATAACTTTTAAGAGACCAGAGTCCAAGGTCTCCTTTAAGAAACTGGGTCTGGGTCAATCTGTGCAACCCGTACAATCTCTTAAAGTAACCTAGCTGAACGCTTTCTAACTGGGCAGCGTTCTCATGTCCCCAGATCTCTGCCCCGTAAAGGAGAATCGGCATAATCTTAGATAAAAAAAACCCTCTTATGCAAAGACAAATTCTTTATTCCACTAATTTTATTCCTGAAAAGTGAAAATGTTGCAGCTCTTCCCCTATTTAACACTTCTTTAATATGAGAACTCCATCCATGGGCGTAGGATGGGGGGCAGGGGGGGCAGCTGCCCCCCCTAGACCTTCAAATTTGCATTAGATATGGCTGAAAAAGCAGATGGTTTGGAAAAAGCAGTTGATAAAATTCCCTCACACTATCGACTGCCCCCCCCAGACAATATGCTGCCTAATGGTGCCTACGCCCATGACTCCATCCATCATTACTTTGGAAGATATAACCAAGATACTTTATTTTTTCAACTACTTCTAATTGTTGTCCTTCAAATACAAATATATTATCAATTTTTTCATTCCTTTTACTGAAAACAACCACTTTAGTTTTCATAACGTTCAGCTGTAACTGTTTCATTTGTAAGTATTCCTCAATTAAATCCAGTAACATCTGAAGCTCCCTTGCCGACTTTGCCACCAATGCAGTGTCATCCGCAAATAATAACACCGAAAAATTAATTTTTCCAAGACACAGCTTTAGAACCCATTTTTCTTCCAGAAACTCCACCATATCATTCAAAAACAAACCGGACAGTCTCGAGGACATGGCGCTGCCCTGCTTCACTCCTTTCTTAAGGTCAAATAGCCTGGAAAATCCCGAACCCGAATCCCAACCCTGACCATAGACTTAGTCCCAGAATACATACCAACAAATAAACGAATAAAACTTAAAGGTAGACCTGCACTTTTCAAGGAGAGCTCTATCTACATTTTCGAATGCCTTTCTTAAGTCTAGAAACGCAACATACAGCTTTTTTCTACCTGATCCATGCTTCTCTATCAGTGCACTTAACACAAATGCTCTATCCAACGTGCTATATCCTTTCCTGAAATCCCCCTGCTCCTCTTTAATGACCCAATAGCCCTTCAACCATTCATTCAACCGATTGTCCAAAATCTTTTCTAAAATTTTAATAAATGCAGGCGCTAATGCTATCAACCTATAACTATCATGATCACTAGGACTACCTTTCTTAAATAGAGATACCATAATCGATACTTTCCATTGGGAAGGCCATACACCACTACTTATAATTCTATTAAAAATATTCACTAGAACTAAATTCCCTTAAAATATAACTAAAATAACTTACCGTATTTCAGGAAATTTCACCCTCTAGCCACTTCACAAAATGATATATTTTGTGAAATGGTAGCTCTACGTAAAAATAAATAGATCAAGATGAGTTTCGGCTTGCAATTCTTCTATGAAGCCATACTACTTTTGAGGTTAATTCTTACAATCAGCGATCTTGTGATGAGCTAAATGTTTTTAGTTTATTTTGTAGTCCTATAGTTAGAAACTATTATTCACCTATATAGCATAGTTGCAGGTGTTACCATGCCAATGGGTCACAGTTGCTGCAACAAATATTATTGTTGTTGCAGCAACTAAACAAATATTATTAACCAGTGTACAGGTATTTCTCTTTTAATTTTTGTATTCTCATTATTATTACTTTATTACTGTATCTTTTTTCACTTTTTAATATTATCTTTTTTAATAATCTATTGAGTTTTGTTCCAAACAAACAACGGTACTCTTGTAGAAAGCGGTAAGCACGCGGAGGGGTTTGAACCCCTCCCGAAATGTTTTTTTTACTTGTAAAAACGTAACAAAAATGGATATAAACACATTTTGAGCGCGTTATTTGAGGTTTTTTGGTGTAACCCCCACCCGAAAAAAAATCTTTGAGTAAAACATCAAGAAACCTCTTTAACAAAACTGCTGGTATACCATCTATTCCTGGCCCTGATCCTCCCTTCATCTTCTTAACTACTTTCCTAAGGTTCATCTGAGGTTACCTCCTTCAGTAACTCATAATCTTTTTCTTTCATCGGAAACTCCGGAGCAACCCTTGATTCTTCACTATCAAGGCCACTAGAATCTTCATCTATACTCTCAAGAAAACTCGGCCAAGTATCAGCTTCAGGGATTTGTAATTGGCCTTTTTCCTGTCCATTCTCCTGCCTTATTCCTGACCAAAATTGCTTTGTATCCCCTACCATATAAGCCTTCTCTATCTCTTTCTGTTTCTCTCTAATTTCCTCTCGTTTTTTCCTCCGTTTTAGCCTATTATATTCCCTTCTCCTTTCCTTAAACCGTAAAAACAAGCTCTGCCTTTGTTTCTCTACAGAGCAAGCATTTACCAAATCTAAAAACTCCTCCAACTCCTTTTTAAAAGAACTACATTCATCATCAAAAAAACTATTTTTCCTTTTCATATTTGGTTTCTCTGACGCACGAGCACACTCATAAATCACAAAACCCAAATCTTCTAAAATTTCATCTATATCTCTTGTTTCATCATGCAGACTCTCAACTTTCTCAATTATTTCATGCCTCAAAAACTCCTCTTTCATCAACTCCAGCTCCTCTTTACTCCGTTCACTCTTTAAAAACTTCTCTGAAAAACAAAGATCCTTTGTTACCCTCCTAGTAAGACTATTACCTTTTTTATTCCATGGAACCCCTCTTCGAAGACAAAGCTTAATTTAAACTGGTAAGTGGTCAGAACCTACGACCCTACGAACCTAAACATCAACTGTCAGGGCCACGAGTTCAATACCAACCAAAACATAATCAATTACACTAGGGTTTGTCCCCGACAGACAGGTAAAGTCACCCTCCTCACCATCCTTCCCAAATCTTCCATTTCCAATCACTAATGCATTGTCTGAACACAGTTCCAGATGCCTTTTACCCCAACAGTTAACCCTTCTTTCAATATCTTTGCTCCTTCTAGATGTCTTATAAATATCAGGTATCAGGTCTGGCGTATCAACAAATGAAACTTGATCATTCTCCTTACATATTCCCGTATAATCATTAAAGTCCCCCACCACCAAAAAATAATCCTTATCAAAACGTGATCGCAATTGCCTAAGCTCCTCCTCTAGTAAATCCCATGTCTCTTCTACTACATACGAACTATTCTGAAGGGCAATATACACGGCACCTAAAATCAAACTTTTACCACTAACAAGATGAATCCTAACCCATATAATATTCTCCGATAAACTGGAAATTCGAGAATGTTGACGGAAATGACCTTACTTAATTAACAACAAAATACCTCCATAAAATCTCATATTCTTTACTGGTTTACGCGCCACATTTTCTACCCAGTATCCTTCAAAGTAAGGCACTGTATCATCACTATGCCACGACTCAACAAGAGCAATAATATCAACACCACCTAGGTCCTTCAGTACTTTTCGACCTTATTTCTCACACCCTGAACCTTCCATATGAATACTCGCATAGGGTGAACATGGCCACACTGTCCCTACTCACTTAGAACAAGCTGGTCAGGTGTCGGCATGACAAAGGGTGTTTCAAGCTCATAAGATAAGTAAGAAATTCTATAATAATATTTTGTTGACGCAGCTCTGATTCTCCTCGACTGACCTCTGTAGTTAGCTCTTCCACCGCCAGATCTAGAGTCCTTTCTTGCAACATTACGGGCATCAATACAATTTTGATCATCCGGGCTTATGACCTCCCAGGCTTTTCACTCTTGGGTATTTTTCACAGCTATTGGAGAATTCCGGACAGTAAACGGAATCTCTTTTGAGAAATTCGGTTTCGGATCACGTATATTAAGTTCCATCACCGTCTTGATATCACTCTCGGCTTGATTATCCCTCTCAGAGCTTTCAGACACCACTCTGCCAGCGACGGAAATGTCCGTTTTTTCGCTAACCGGTTCTTTAGCTAGTTCGACTTCTCTTGTTTCTGCTAACCCGTTTCGAGGAGGCCCCTGTTTGTTCACTTCACTTTAAGGTTACTTCCTTAACACATTCCGAAGGAAAGTCATAAACAAACACTCTGTCGTCGATGTATAACTTTTCACCCCTAAGCCTAGCTTGGTGGTGTTTCGACAAAGCGTACTCTAAGACCGGTTTAAGGTTTCCGGGCTTCCCTTTGCCTGGCACTATAATCAGGGGCAGCCGACAACCAATTCCTCTTCAAAAGGGGATTAGACTTAAGAATTATCCCGCGAAATTCAACGGAGTTCATCTTTAGTAAGAGTGGTCCCGCACGCATTCTGAACACGTCTTTGACCTCACAACGGTTCAGATTTAAGTCCGGTACACACTTATTAAGAACCATAATTATTTCTTGCTTCAGCGTATATATAGCAGGATTAATAAGTTATATAGGACAACATTACATCTTCTCAGTTCTTCATCAAATGCGTCAGCCCGCATGGTAGCTGCTCGTAAATTCTTCCGAAGCATATCAATTTCTCCTTTCATCTCTTCACAAGCTTTGACATTTTCAGATAGTTTTTGGTTCAAAGAAGAAAACTGGCTTTCAACTAATGTAACCCTCACTAAAACGTCCGGCAAAGTCTTTTCAGTAGCCTCAATTAATCGTGGTATCAGATCTAGCTTGAAATTAATTTCCCGTAAAAACTGAGCACTGCCTGTAGCCTCAGGCATAGCCTCAGTTAAAGCTATAGTCGCTCCGTTTGAGTTTTTCATTTTTCAAAAATTTCAATCCTCCCACACACTGCTTACGTATTCCTGCTTCAGTAATCCAAATCACGATCAATAATCGTATATAAATAACAGTCCAGAGATATTATAACAAGAGCCTAAATTCTATTTCGTAATTCACTTGCAACCAACGCTAAATGAAACCAGATTTTAATTCAGCGAAATAATTCATACTTATTTCTGAAATGTCACATTAAATATCAAGTGCATATTTAAGTATCTGGTTTCAACGTTTTCCGTACGAAAATAATCATATATAAATAACAGTCCAGAGATATTATCACTAGAGCCTAAATTCTATTTCGTATTTCACTTGGAAGCAACGCTCCCCGAGGCGATGTTCATCAGACGAGCGCTGAATGAAAACTGATATTTTATTCCAAATTTATGGGAGCTGACCCCTGGTCCTCGATGGCCCGATACCCCTCCCTCTCCCCCCCCCAAAAAATATCAATGATAAATCATGGGAACTGACCTCTGGCCCTCCATTCATGGCCCTACCCCCCTCCCCCTAAAAAAAGAATACACTTATTCATGATATTTTATTCAAAAAATCACGGGAGCTAACCCGTAGTCCTCCCTCCATGGCCCGACCATTTCAATCGTTAAAACTAGTGAAACGTAAATTGAATATGCACATCAAGCTTGAACGAACAGATATCACTACAAACAAGAGATTACGTTTTGCTTCCTTCTTTCACTACAAAAGTCTAAAACCTACTGCGTTATTTGGCGTGTATGTTTGTTTGCTATGATTGTTAATTTAATTTCTGTCTGTTTTGGGTTTCATTTATAGCCTACTTCAATAGCAAAATATTTTTGTTCATTTTACGTTTGATTTCCATATTCAATCTAAGCTTTATTCGTTTTAAGATTTATTTATTCATTTATATTAGTACCTGCTGTATGTTTTTTTGCTATGATTGTTAATTTAATTTCTGTTCCTTTTGGGTTTCAGTTATTCTTAAATAGTAATTTCTGGTCGTTTTGAGTTATTGTAGGTTTCCATTTTTTCTGATCTAAAGTGTAATATGGTCTTTACTTTTCTTTAAAAAACTCATTTTTTGAAAAGTTTTTTTTTTAAATTAATACTAATAACCATAAGAAAATTTCTTCCGGCAATCAGTTGCATGCTTTGAACGATGGTAAAACTAAGCACTGAAATCACTTTTGCATATTTGCCGCTCGGCTTTGGTATTGCAACCGCAAATGACTTCTCAAAAAAATTTATGACCGCTTTTCAAAATGATTACTCTGCTCAATTTAAATAGACGAATTATCCCATGCATGAATTTGATAATTTTTCTTTACCAACGATTTCCATAAAAAAAAACAAAAAAACATTGAACAGAATTTTGATTTGGGCCATTTTTATTAAGCGTTTGGGAAACAAACCTCTTTGTCCAACCGACAAGGCCGACGAGAAGGCACAGAGCTCGGTCCAATTATCTAAAGAAGGACATGCCAAGAGCCGAGTACTTGAAGAATAGCTTCATCCGCCGTTACACTTCTATCTGGAACGATCTTCCTGGGGATGTTATTCCTGCAAATCCCTCTGTTGACTCCTTCAAATTAAGGTTCAACAGACATTTAAAACCTCGAGGTTTCAAAATGAGGTAATTGGATAGCGGCATATCAGATGCCTTTAAGTATCTCGCGCCGTGAATAAGGAACAAAAGAAACAATAAAATGGTCTTAATTATTTCTGAGCACTTGTCAGTTTCGTTACTGATGACTGGTGCCGCGTGGCAGTTGGGGCAGTGTCGTCCTTTCATCTTTTTCGTATAAAATAGTGTGTTTATTTTATGTAACGTAAAAGTAAGCTGAAATGATAATGTAATGTTTTTTTATAGTTTTTTGGGTGGGAGAGGAATATTTTTTTTTTTTTTTTAGTGGCCTCTCCGTAGAATTGCAAGTAAAGAAAGTTTGTTTTATTATGGTGTAAAGTGGCCGTCGTAAGCGGGGACTTCCTGTAGCGGGAGGACGAACCTCTCTGCGGGAAAACATTTTTTTTATTGTAGTTTTAGAGGTAGTAGTACAATAATGTGAAGACCACTCTTCGGGTGCTATTTTTAAGTAATTGTAGGAGGCATTTAGTTTTTTCGTAAATGTTTAATAGTTTTTATTTTGATTAATTGGTGCCACTGAGAGGAGAGGAGGCGGGATTTAAAAAAAATGACTTCTGCTATATCGTTTTTGGAGCAATTTTTCATTTGAGGGCAAAAGTTTAGAACTGGAAGAAACCGTATTTCAGGCCATAATTTTTCAGTTCTTATTACTCCACTGGCCTTACGAAAAATGAGGAGGGAGGTAAAACGAAACTTATCACAGCAAAAAAGCCATTTTTTAAAGATTAGTAGATCAAACGCTCCAATTTTTTTCTTTTTTAATGTGGTTGTTTTGATTATTCCTGGCACCGAGACTCTGAGATTGAGACTCCTGGGACTGAGAGCATTGTTTCTTTGTGTTGCTTTTTTCTTTTTTGTGCTAACTGCCCAAGCTCTTTTACGATTTCTGAGTGTTACGTGTGTTAGTTATTGTGTTTCTTCTTTTCCATTTCACCGCAATTTACTTACTCTTTTAATTGTAAAAAAAAACGGTTTAAAAACAAATTTATATTAATCATTTGAGAGCTTAACTTAAACCATCTGATTTATTAGATTTTTACGGTTAGTGGCAAAGCTTTTTATAGAATTAAAAAAAAGCTTATTATTCTAATTAAATGGCCGTTGTGTTTCAAGAATCATTCTTAAAGAACTGGGACAAAAAGTCAAAACTTTAGCGTAAAAAGCAAGATCTTGAGGAGGGGGCAACCCTTTTCATATACGTAATAATTTGTGTTCAATTTAAGCTTTGATGTTGCTTTTTATTTTCAGTTGAAAGAACTTGTTTTTTTTTTAAATTAAATTTCTGACCGTTATTAAATAATACCGGGAAATCTGGCTCCTCCTCTAATTAAAATTCCCTCTCCCTACGGAAAATTCCTCCGTGGAAAGTTATTTTCACGTAAAATACCTCTTCCACCAGGGAAATTCCCCCCAGACAATTCCAATATAGCTAAAAATTGTATCCAGAAAATTTCTTGCGGATGAACTCGGGTGAAAAATTTTTCTTAGCACACTTTCATTTTAAAGACTTTAATTTCTGATTGTTTTTAAAATCATACGAGTAACCCCTTCCTCCGTGGACAATTTTTCCAGCAAAAAGCCAGCAAAAGGGTACTTTCCGACAAAGAGTTTATTTTAAGGGGAAGGGAGGGGGGGGGGGGGGTACAAAAGAAACTTTAAAAAAGTTTATCTTTAAAACGCTTCAAAAATGTGAAATTGACATCTACTCCCTTGTGATTTCTGGGAATATTTATGGTCTACGCTGTTATTATGAAAGCAAAGTGTAACATTAAACCCCAAACTGTTCAGAATGTATTCTGTATAGGAGGGAGGCTGCCCCTTCCTCGTGCATACCTCCACCTCATGATCGCAGAAACTTTGGAGTGTTCTCATTAGCACTGGAATTGAGAGTTTAGTCCTTTTATATTAAGAAGTCCAATGAGATTGTAGACCAACCAGCCGCGTGGGGGTGGTATTTTCCGGGGGGATAAACGCTGGTCACCACCAAAGAGTGACAAAAAACTTATAGTGAATAAATAAGATGGGGGAGCCCATCCATCTCAATCCTCCTGCTTTTCATAGTTTTCATGCTAAAGTTTAAGTTGGGCTTTACTGGAAAGTTCTTAGAATATAACAATGCAGCTGTTGGTAAAAGAGACTTATTTACTTAGCTCATTGCCTTTCAAAACAATTGAACAGAAAATTTCAATGGTAAAGCGAATACACTCCAGTGAGCTGATTAATTTTTTGGGGGAAGGGGGGAATACCCTACTACTGTCAAAACTTATTTTTTAAGACCCTAGAAGGGGAACGATCCCTACTCTTCCAAAGATAACCACTGAGGGACTCTCCTTCCCAGACAAGGTCTAAAAATATCTTTTTAAGTTCTCTAATACCCTGCCCAAGGCCGTATCCAGGAGGAGGGGGTATGGGGATTTGAACCCCTTCCCCGAAATATTTGTCCGACTCACAAAAAACGTAAGAAAAGCAATAAAAACATATTTATGCTTTTTTTGTACCCCCCTCCCCCCGCACAAAAAATTCTTTGGAAAAAAACTAAATATATACTGGATATGGCCCTGACCCTGTCCCACACCCACTTTCTTTGACCCCCCCCCCATACCCACCTTCCTATGGGTCAGTTCTTTGTGCACTGTTCCTAAGAGTAACCAAAATTAAAATGATTTGAAAATCAAATTGCTTTAAAATCATAATCTTTATTTATTCAGCACCACACTTTCTGTCCATATACGATTTTCTTTCATAATTAGTTGCCTTGTTCTGACATCAAGTAATGTGAAAACTTACAATTGAGAATTTAAATGAGATGTCTATCATACCAAAAATGGATCGGTCACGACTGTGAGATTTCCGCTTTGATACCAAATAACCTTGAGCTTCCACCAATGACAGATGGATAGCATATCACGTGATAAGGTCTGTCGTTAGACATAAATATTTGTGCAGAGTTGCCACTAACATCATGTTCGATACTCTATTGTTGCCTTTTAACTTAAAGGGTATTTTTGATGTTAGGGTCCTAGAAATATTAGTTGGATTTATGCTACGTTTTTCAAAAATTTACCAAGTTTATCATTTTCAGGTAGCCTATTGATCGAATGTAAATTTTGTGTCCCCTAATTTTTTTGGTACTTAGCCTACGTGTTATCCCGACCGCACTCAATAAGATTGATTAAATATTTGATATATAGAGCTGGTTAGGTTAGGTATTTAATACAATGCGTTCTGGGCGGCCTGCTTTCCGTTATTCTCTGTTGTAGTTTCCATAATTTTGTTACTAAAGTGGTAAATTCTTCGTTGTTCACATTATTGACTTAGGAATAAAGTAAACATACCACTCTATGCCTATTTTTATGCTCTTTCCAAATATAATAATCATTTTTGTCAGAAACGAGTTTTACCCCCATCCCTATATATACCAATTCAGGGTATATATTTGTACATTAGGGGGGGGGGTGGGAGAATGTTTAAACTTACCTCTCATTTACATCAGAAATAAGATTTACACCCACCCTCCTAATGAGCAAAAATATACCCTGAATTGGTATATACAGGGGTGGGGGTAAAACTCTTTTCAGACATAAATGATTATTATATTTGGAAAGAGCATAAAAAAAGGCATCGAGTATTTCATCAATGCAAGCCAAGAGTGTGACTTCAGATCCTCTACCCCTCCTCTAAAATGTATCCACTGCATAAACTTCACACTTTCTGGTTAAATAGTAGCAAAATAAAATAAAATGTGGGTTAACCCACTGGTGAAACCCTTCCTCGTAAATGCGTAGTCAATAATATGAGTCATATAAGTCAATATATGAACAACGAAAAATTTACCACTAAAGTAGTATATTTTCATCAAATTTAGGTAGGCTATATTTCGTTATGATTAACCTAACTTCATTTCTTGAGTATGGTCGAAATAGTACACAAGTACCATTTTATTTTAGCTTTCTCCGTGGCCCAGGGTTTTACGACTTAAGCTTTTAAGTAAATTAGGCTAACAAGCTTTATGGTCCAATTCCTGGCCCCCAAAACTTTACTTTCTCCAAAATAATGTTCGGTCCCCTTAACGCAGGCTGCAATTCTTGAAATCATCTAAACAATAAAAAAAATCCTCGGGACCATTTTTGGGCCCAATATTTGAGGGACCTTTATCCGAATTAAAAAAAAAAGTTCTCGTCTCTTTTCATGGTCTCACTATTCTTGGGAGTGGGGGAGATTTTGTCTTCAGTTATTATTGTGCACTTGGGTACCCATGGCCCGATTTGAGAATGTAAAATTCAAGCCAACCCGAAAAAATGTGACCTATTTAGGGGAGCCTATGCTACCAAAGAGCCCGTCTCCTTAGACCAAAAACATACAGTTTTAAGTTTCAGTACGTTAAGAATTTGTTGGTCTGTTTTTGCCCCTTTTTATGACCCTGTTTTCTGGGGAAAATATACTATTCTTAATCCTTTTGTCTTCCTTTTTATTGACTTAGGGATATAGGTTTGTCCCAATCAGATGAAAAAGATTCTTGGCTTTTTATGACTGTCTTATTACAGATAAAAAAAAATAACAAAGCGGATATGAAGCAAGACGTCTGCTTCGTACACACACAACCAGGGTTTAAAGAATATAAAGCTTTTGAGCTTCTAGGCCCAAGCGTTTTTGCCGCTCTGTATTCATACCATGCAAGGAAGGGTCAATTTTCCTTAAGATCACTTCTGACAAAAATTTGAGAATCAAATGTTTGTACATGTACGGATTATCCGTTATTTTTACATAAGACCATTTATCTTTAAAGCCAATTGATTAAGCCTTTCTCCTCGCTTCTTTTTGTACGAAGGTGTCTTTAATGTCATCAAACGGAATCTCTTGGGTAAACCTTCCCTTAATACTGAGCAGGGACAATGATGTCAATCTGTCATGACAGACTGAATATCTTAGGTAGTTCTTCACCCGACGAAGGGTGGAGAAGAAACTTTCTCATGTGCAGTTTGTGGCAGTCACAATAAGATCCATTTTTAAGGCAATGTCAATGTTTGGAAAGATGTCAACTGCATCAAAATGACGCACAACCTTGATAACGTCTGTTAGACGTTAGTAAGGTGGCTAAAGTCTGGTAACGTCAAGGTTGTTAAAGCATGGCTCCGAAAATAAGGTTTCGGAGTCATGCTTTTTTTCTCTCCATCAGTATTTTTTACCAAGAAGGGTTTCAAATGTAAGCATTCATCTACAATCATAGGCTCAAGAACGTCGAGATAAAAACTCAATAACTATCTTCATCACTATTCCTTGAAAATAATAGTGAGTACGCCTAGACCAAACTTAATTAATCTTAATTTTTTTGCGATATTTTGCATTCAAATTTTGATAACAAATGAAGATTTTTTCGTAAATAATTTTTATTTTTTAATTTGGCCTGACATTTTTTCACCCCTAACGATCGAGAACGTGTCCATCAGGCCCACGTCAAAATGTTTTTAGTCCGGAGACAAAAAACACACACATCCCTGATCTTTCTACTTGGAAAAAATGCAAAATCCCATATTTTTCTAGATAGGAGCTTGAAACTTCCACAATAGGGGTTTATAACATATTGAATCTAATGGCGTGATTTGCATTAAGATCATTTGTCTTTTGGGAGGTGTTTTCCCCATTTTTTAAAAATCAACTAAATTTTCAACTAAGTTCTTGTGACGTTTGATGTGTAATATTAAACTTAATTAGTTTTGCATATTTGAAATCAGCATGAAAAGAAAATTCTTTTGGTGTATTAATTATTATCAAAATCCTTTTTTTAGAGTTTTCGTCATTATTGGCCCGAGTCACTCCTTGATTCTACACCATGCATTCTGCTTGTATTTAGGAATATAGGTAGAATTTCCATAACCGTATCTTTTGTTCATTTTTGTTTTCTTAAATATCCTTTGGCTGCTCAATTTTATATCATGGAGAATTTTCAGGGGGGGGGGGGGTGGGAGGGCAATTTTCCGGAAGAGGGTATTTTATGTGGAAGGATTTTCCCCAATGGGAAGTTTTCTAGGGGAAAACACCAGAACCTGGTTACACACCCTAATAGTTCCCATAATAGTAAAAATGTTATTGTGTTGGAGGACAACACTTCGGTTTTCTCTGTATTACCTAGTTCGACGATTTCAGTTTATTGCTAGAAAATGATAGGAGTCTAAATTCCACAGTTTTCACCTCGAGCGTGGATTTGTGTCTAGAATGATGAATATGAGATTTCTATGTCCGAGAAGACTATCTAAAGTTATGTAGCCAAGCTTTTGTTCCTTCGAACCATATTTCTAATTTCCACTGCAAGGCTCCTTTCTAGCTGGGAGGCACCAGTTTCAAATCAAATTTGGACTAAAGCTGAAAAATGCTAAAGACCTGCCATGGTTGTCTGGCCCCGATGTCCAACGAAATCGGAGCGTTTCTTTACTTCTATCCAAGGAACAACATTATGAAACTGGTCCACAGTTAGAAAATCAACTTTTGAAACCGAACGGATAATTTCTTTTTTTCAACGCCTTTCTATAGTCCTTTATGAGCTCATTAAAGTATATGACATCAGTAGATATGATATAATGAATTTGGGGCCTTTACGCTCCTTGGCGTCTTTTTGAGGTACTTCTGAAGGTCAACGAGCTCTACGGAGACCAAGTACTTTTGAGAACCGATGAACTGTATCAAGGCCGGGCAATTTTAAATTTCACCGTCTAGACTTGAGTAGTGCAATGGCTTAGTTGCGCAAACACAATCGATTTCTTTGGCCTTGAGCGTGGATGTAGAAAACTTGATAGTGTGTTAATATCACAGTTCCACAAAAACGTTTGACTAGCTTACATTATTGATTAAAGCTTGAAAACCTTCTATTATTAATAATTAGTGGTTTTATACTATAGCAACTTGAAGTAGTTGACAATAATGATATGAAGATGAAATTCCTTCGTGTGGCATTAAAAATTTCAAACAATTGTTGACCAACATTTGACTTGGATGAAATGTTTGGTAGAAAGATTATATCTTTGAGTAAATTTATGTGGGAAAAACAATTATTCTTCACAGCTAAAGTGAACAGTGTAAATATATCCAGACTACAACTTGGATTGAACGCCACATGAAGCGCATTAAGGTCAATGGACTGGGTCATCATGTGAAAAAAGAGTGAAAATGTATTATTTTATTATTGTATTTCTGACAATAAATATGTTTTTAATGATTTTTTTCTGTTTAAATATTTTTAGTTAGCCGTTTACTCCTCCTTCCCATAGGGAATCAATAGGCGATGAGAATGTGTTACAAAATAGAAACAAAATTAATTTTTTCGTATGAGTTAGTTTAGTTTTTATTGATAGTGTGAGTGTCAAGAACAAAAAAAATGGATGGATTTGAGAAAAACAAATCATGCGAAATTTTATGACTTTGGAAATATGTTTGAATCTAAATAACCAGTTCAAAAGCTATCACTGCGGAAGAAAATATTATCTCAGAGAATGCTTGACAATATAATGAAAAATGATTCTCCTTCATTGAATTATGGCATGAGCCTTTTACGTTGTGGGTCAAATGCATTCATTCAATTTATTGACGTACTAATCGAAACAAATCAAATTATATTGTGGATTTGCTATTTAACATTACCTAAACATTTCTTGTTGATTCAAACGTCTATCCAAATGATTGTTTCATAAGAACAGCAAATAAGTCGACAATTTAAAAGAAAAGACCAAGCGGGTTTGAATTGAGTTTGAAGTGTTACATCACTCGATTACTCCCTCTCTCTCTCTCTCTAGAAGTAAAAAGAATATTCCTTTTTGATCCCAAGCTAGTTACAATTTGGCAGTGCGACAGTCAACAGTGAAAAAAGTACTACATCTGTCCACTATGTTTGTATACGTTGGGTAGTTGGTCCTCCTGTGAGAATTACACTGTCGCAGATAAGTATAATTGACGATAGTTATTTAAATTTCAGACTCCTAGCCAATACCTTTTGAAAAGGATTACATCGTATCAGGGTATGCATAAAGTTGAAACTAATAAAGTCGAATACATTTTAGACAATATATTTTTGTGGAGGACTGTCTTGACAATAATTATCTAAATTTCCGAAGAAAGTGAAATCTGAGGGGATAAAGACTCCTACATTTTAGGCAATATTTTTTGGAGGGATATCATGACAAAAATTAGTTAAATTTCAGACTCCTAGCCAATACCTTTTGAAAAGGATTACATAGTATTGGAGTATGCATAAAGTTGAAACTAATATATTTGTATGAATTTTAGACAATTTTTTTGGAGGAATGTCTTGACAGTAATTATATAAATTTTCGAAGAGAGTGAAATCTGAGAGGATGCAGACTCCTACATTTTAGGAAATGTTTTTTTTGGAGGGATTTCATGACAATAATTATTTAAATTTCCGAATAAAGTGAAATCTGAGGGATTGAAAAGGATTGCATAGCATTGGAATATGCTTAAAGTTGAAACTAATAAAGTCGTATACATTCTAGACAATCGTTTTTGGAGGGATGTCTTGACAATATTTATTTAAATTTCAGACTCCTAGTCAATACGTTTTGAAAAGGATTACATAGCATTGGATTATACATAAGGTTGAAACTAATAAAGTCCTATACATTTTAGACAATCTTCTTTTGGAGGAATGTCTGGACAATAATTATTTTAATTTCCGAAGAGAGTGAACAAACGAAACAATTAACATGAAAATTTTGACCCAAAGCAATGCTTGTGCGAGTCACACCTGATATTGGTAAACAAAGTTATATCACACTATGAAATGAAAAGAGGAGAGCTAATAACATAAGAGAGGGATAAAGAATTAGAAAGGAAAGAATTGAGAAGAGGTGGAGTCAAAGAAGCAGAGTGAGAGGATTAAATACAAAAGAAAAATTAAGACATTAACTCATGCGGTATCAAATACTGTGTAAGAAAGGTATCGTTTTTGGAGTGTGCCAAATGATTTTATAGATTTAATAGATTCATTAATTGAGTTCCATACAGAAATACTTCTATAAACCGGAGAATGTTAAGACCTTGTAAGCCTTCTTCTCGGTAGCACGAAATTGTACTGGTTGCAGCGGAGAGCTCTTCCTCGATGGATTGTGCTACAAAGAGGAATTCTATTCGATATTGCCGAGTGTGCTAAACACAGATTACTGACGTTGATTATCTCTGTTATTTCTATTGTTCCAGTGTCTCTCTATAGGTCTGTTGAGGGGTATAGCCTGGGGAGGCAATATGTGGCCTTGGCTGCACGGTTTTGTGATCTCTAATGATTTTAGATGAGATTTGAATGTATTGTCCCAGACAGAACAGCTGTAGTTCAAGTAGGGGAAGACAAAAGCATTATAAAGCATTTCCATCATGTCAACACTTAGAAGCAGGCTAACTCTATGCAACATTGATGTTTGCCGTGAGACTGTTGAAGACAGCTGGGGTATGTGATGTTTGAACGAAAGAGAGGAATCTACAAATACGCCGAGGAACTTTGTGACTGTGGTCTGAAGATTGGGATTTCCATTGAGTGACAGTGCGACAGTGTGAGACAATGAGGAGTTTGAAGGAGCTGAAGTGAAGACTAAGATGCAGCTTTTTGTAGCATTTACCTGCATTTTGTTACGAAAGCACCAGTCACTTATTTCGTCAAGAGTTTTTTGGGCCTTTTTGCAGCAGACCCGGATGATTCAGGAGCAATGAAGAAATTTGAGTCATCAGAGAATAGTAATGGGTGTTCATTTGTAGTAAGACATGTGGTCAGATCATTAACAAACAAAATAAACAAGAGCTGTCCAAGTACCGACCCCTAAGGTACGCCAGATTTTACTGGCAATTCTGCCGACACACTATCCTTCACAATTACACACTGCTTACGATCAGTCAGGTACGATGAAAACCACTGGTGAAGAACACCATATATTCCAAATGAATGTAATTTTGTGAGGAGGATTGAATGGAATACCGTGTCGAAAGCTTTAGTGAAATCCAAAAAAATCCCTAGTACCTTTTCTCCAGTATCCTGGCTATTTAATATGTATTCAGCTGAATCAACTAGGGCATACAAAGTTGAGTGATAACGCTGAAACCCGTATTGATGGGGAGAGAGTAGCTGCATGCCATCGAAGAATCCATATACTCTGTTATAAACCACTCGCTCGAGGACTTTTGATATAACCGGTAGAATTGATATGGATCGCTAATTAGAGACAAGACTCTTGTCTCCTTTTTGTAGAGGGGAAGGACTTAGGCATTTTAAGCACATTGGGATAAACTCCGGTTGCTAGTGAAAGATTGACCAAGTGTGCAAGTGGAGCTACAAGACCTGCAGAGGCCTTCTTCAAGACATAGGTGCACAGCCCAAAAGTGTCTTGGGTTTTGCCATTAGGCAGCTTACTGATAAGCACTAGTAATTCCTCTTTCGTACATGGTGCTAGAAAAAGACCTGATATCGGAAACATCAGATGTTATAATATCCGAGGTAAAAAATGTGTGAGGGTTAAAGGAAAGGAATATACTGTCAATCAGTGTTGCATTATTTCTAGCTGTACAATACCGTGTGGGAAAGAATACAGTGGGGAGAAGACCAGATGATACGGTTGTATCAAGGAACGAACGCGAGTTGGCGTCACCGTTATTCGTCAGCAAGTTGATGTTAAAATCACCCATAAGACAAGTATTTTTACCTCAACCACATTCATTAATCTCCGACATAAGTTCTGCTACTACTGACTACTATTACTACAGTTCCGCTATAAGTTCTGCTATTATTGCTATTATTGAAGTTTAACAAAATAGTTTATGTGCATCCAGGCTGTAAAGATACCCATGTGAGTTATCGTAGGATTGGGATAGGGTATAAAGTAGAAGCTTTTAAGGGAAGTTTTTGTTGCTTTAAATTAAGTTAAAAGACAGTATGTGCATGCTGGTTGTCAATTTGACTTATTAATATTTCAAGAACGACTAAGGGTAATAATTATATATATATATATATATATATATATATATATATATATATATATATATATATATATATATATATATATATATATATATATATATATATATATATATATATATATATATATATAAAGGCTAGAAACCCTTACAGTAAGGTTCTCTAACGCATGGACATTAATTTTATGTCAACATCATATAGGTAATTCTGACACCCATATTACAAGACTTCCACAAGTTGAGTTGACAAGATTTTCTTGGACCTAAAGACTCCTTACTGAAAATCTGGAAAGCCGACACAGATGCAGCTGCTGACAAAGCTGGCCTTGCATTGACCACGGAGACTTTGTCATGTGATACCCACAAACGGGCTTGGTTCTGTAACGGCTGAATCACAGGAACTGTCATGGGACATGCATCTGTTGATATAGAATCCAGTAAGGCCAAATCCAAGCCTCTTGCTTTTCTGCTCTCAATTTGGAGAAGATCGCCATGGGTAATATACAGTTCCTTGACATGCGGATTAAGGTATGTGGCAATCGTGACGAGTGCGATCTGAGCCTAGAAGGTAATTTATCTAGCTAAGCCTTTCGGAGGTTTTAAGCAAAATCTGAAAGTCCACCCTCACTAAATGTTGTTTGAATAGAGGCTATGCCAGTTGGAGGATACAGCTGTCCATGCTGTATATCAGCATATATGAGTCACTGGACTGAATATATTATTTTTCTCCTTTGTATTTACGACACAAAATTCGATGTTGGATCTTTTCTGCTGGATGTTCACTGTTAGATATCAGAAAAAGCCGAAATAATATCGTTTTCGGTATCGATATTTACCTTTCGATATTTGATATCGATATTTGGTGCGATTTATCGATATCGATGTCTAATATCGCCTGCCATTAGTTAGCATGCGCCACCTGGCACGGGGGTGACAGCCCTAGTCATCTTAGTTTCAGTTCGTTGGAGTTTGACTCGGTCATTTATTTTAATTTTGATTAAGTAAATAAAATTAATTTAAAGGTAAATTAACGTAATGAAGTTAAGAAAAGAACAGTTTTAATCTTTTCGGTTTTTCTCTATAAGAATCCATATTTTAGCTTACTAATTAAATGTTGGACACGTTTTTTAGTAATTTTAGTTAAGAAAACCTTTTCCACAAAATCAGTTTTTCAAAGAAAAGTAAAGGACCCTATTAAAACAAAAATGTGCAAAAAAATGAAATAATCTACAAAGCGTAGAACTACCACAAATCAGCATTGATAAATAAAGCCCAAAACGAATAGAAATGACAATAAATAACTGAGTCAAACTCAAAACAAGCAGAAATTAACATGACTAGGGCTCAAAATTCTATGCCTTCCCAAGGCAAGAACATAATTTGTGCTTTACTGGAAAAAAAAAATCCAATTGCATGTGCATTGTCTATTTAATATACATATTCTGATATTTATTCCTTTAAATGTTAATAATATTTGATTTATTAAAGTTGTAAAAGTGAAAACACTCGTGAAAACATTTAAAAATTAATTTCGTTTCAGTAAAGTGCAAATTATGTTCTGGCCTTGGGAAGGTATACGGTATTTTGAGCCCTACTGATCGTTAATACTTGCATGCGTATAGTTGTTTTCGTTTAATTAAAACTCCCCCTAAATGTTTCAACTTAATGCCCTTATTATCATTAGTTACAATAACCGTAGAAGTAGTATATACACAGTGTCTTCTGGCTAGCTCAAAATCTGCCACAACTTACCCTGAAAGGTCTAACTCAGTGGTCGGCAAACTTATTAGCCAAAGAGCCAAATGTGAGTATAACAATAACTTAAAAAATTGGGAGCCAAATCTGCTTGTTTAATGAACTTTTTTTGCACTAAATAAGTAGTACACTAAATAAAAACAAAAATAAAAATAAATTTTTTTAAATTTAAATTTGTTAAATATTCATTAATGCGAACAATATGCTTGCATCTCTTTGTAAGGTTTGAATCAGTTAGGTTTGTATGTTAGTGTTTTTAATTTTTGGCACGATTCCAAGTTCTCATTAATAAGACGACTTCTCAGTTTATTCTTGATAATGTTTCTGCTTGTCTTCCGTCTCTAGGTCATTCAAAGCAGACCACTTGTGTTATGAACTAAGATCGCATTTTTTCTTCTCCAATATTTCTAATTCAACATAAAGACGCTCGAATTTAGAGCGACATATCTTTTTGTTTTTTAAATCCAACAAATCTATTTCAAAGCTACTAATTTCAAATTCAAAAGGAGAAAGTTTCAACTCGGTGATCGTAGCAGGAAGAGAATTTTTGACAAATGCTAAAAGTTTCTGCCGTTTTTAAATTCTTGAAACCTCCTGATAACTCACATTTGAAATTATTGTTTTAAAATGGTGTTTATCAATAGAGGAATTATTTTCTTGGCGATGCTTCAGCGGGCTCGGCAAGCGAAACAATGTTTCCCTTTCAAAATCCTCAGCAAAAATGAATGATCTTTTTTCGAAAGTTATTACTTCTTCTAACATCCAAAAAATTAAGTTTCCTTTCCCTTGTAGTCTACCATTAAGATGAGATGCAACATATACCATGACATAAATGTTTTGGATCCACTGATCGTCCGTTAGTTCTGGCTAGTGAACGCCCTTCTCAAGGAGACATGCATTAATTTCTGGAAAAAGTAACGTGAAATGTTTTAAAGCGTCCCCTCTTGATAACTAACGTACCTTGTTATGAAGCAAATGTTCAGCGTACTTACTCTCCATTTCAGTAATTCCTTGAACCAGCGATGATCAAGAGCTTTAGCTAAAATGGAATTGATAATGGTCATCACTAATTCCGTAAATTTGAAAAAATTTTCCGGAAATGTTTGCTGCGCGACGCCCTTCTTGATGAATGATACAATGGTAAACACGTATCTCGTGATTAGTTTTTCCTTTCAAAAAATGCAACAAACCCTTTTTCTTATGCTAGTCATACTTTTGGCCCCAATTGTTGAAATAGACACAATTTTATCGAGGGGAAGATCCCTACACTTATCCATACACTCCATTACAGCACTTGCAATATCTTCTCACGGATTTGATCTTTGAGTGGTAATAATAATCCTAAAAGTTATTCTTTAGGGCCTATATGAGACATAAATCTTGCAAAAAGTGAAACTTGTGGTGTACAATTTATGTCACAGGACTTGTCAGCTGCTATTGATAAAGCCGAAACCAATTTCAGATCTTGGATATGCTGTGTGTTTATATTCGAACAAATGTTAATTGTTCTATCTTTAATGGTTTTGGAAGGAAATGGTAACTCTTTAATTCTTTTCAGAATATCTACTTTGTTCTTAAAAATCTTTTAACTTAAACAAGAAATTATACATGTTCTCAATTTATAGAAGAATTTAATTTATCAAAATAAATTCAATATTTTTCTTACCGAGTTTTTTTTAATGAAAATATTATTGCGCCTTCCCTGGATATTTGTTCCAGAGCCGCACTTATGGGACCAAAGAGCCCCATATGGCTCCGGAGCCGAATTTTGCCGACCCCTGGTCTAACTTAATAATGTAAACCGTTACTGTAATATTGCCTTTTCACCCTATTGACAAACTTGATGATCATAGTCCGTTTTGATTTAGTCCAGCATTTGCCTAAATACTCCTTAAAAGCTTCACCTTAATACCCTTAGCTTGTGTAGTAGCAATAGTTGTGGTAGCAGAGTAGCATTATTAGCAATATGCACATAGCACCTTTTTTTTCAACATCCCCTTCAACACACGATGAAAGTTTTAACTTAATACCATCAAACGGTCCTGAAGCATTGCTGATACGTCTTGTTGACAACCTATATGGTCATAGTGTGCTTTGATTTATTACAATACAGTTACAATATTGCCCACAAATTTCGCCTTAAGACTCTTAAGCTTATTATCGGCAGTAGTAGAACCAATAGCTACAGTACTAGAAGTAGAAGCAGAGTTAATATCTGTTGTCTTAGCTTTAATAGCAGTAGTAGTAGTAGTAATAATAATAGTAGGAGTAAGTAGTTTTAGGAGTAGAAGCAGTAGTATTATGATGCAAATATTGTCTTTTGATTAGTTCAACATCCCCCACAACAGGCGTTGTAAGTTTTAATTTCACACTCGAAACTGTTCCTAAGATATTGCTGATATTCCCTTTGGACATCCCGCACACGGATGGCAGGTTGTCATCCGTACAACAGAAATTAACAGAAACATTCTCTGAAAATTCTGAAATTGAGATATTCACTGAAATATCTGGAATTGATTGGGGGAGGGGGGGTCTAAATGCTCGCCATCACTTTTGACGCTTAAAAAGAAACTAGAACTTCCAATTTTTAACCAAAAGAACCTCTTCTAAAGTTAAATAACCATCCCTTCTATTAAATATTAAATGCCCTGCGGTATAACTTACAACCCTTGCTCCCAGGCTATGGTGGTTTGTATCAACCCCAAAAGCCTTTTTTTATATGACCTTTGGACTATTTTGGATAAAATGACTGTCTCAAATTTTTTTATTTGATGTATTCCTGGAAAACACGACTTTTTGGGGGAGGGGAGTAGCTACCCTCTGATAACTTTGACTCTTAAATAGCGCACTAGAATTTCAGATTAACCCTCCAATGAGTCTCCTCTGAAGTACATACGACCACCCTTTCTATAAAAAAAAACTTTATAAGCCCCGCGGGCATAACTTACAACCCTTGCCCTGAGAGCTGTAGCAGCGGAGGTGTCTTCCTCGAAGACATAAATCCTTCAACTACAATGAACACAATTGCTATCTCCAAATTTGATTAGATGTCTTTGGGGAAATGATGAGTGTGTGTGGGGGGGGGGGCTGGTTGCTCTTAAATCATTTTTGAGTCTTAAATAGGGCAATATAACTTCCTATTTCAAATCAAATGAGCCCCATCTGAAGTTTATACCACCACCCATTCCATAAAAACCTTATATGCCCCCAGGCCATGATTTACAATCCTATCCTCGAGGCACTGGGATGTTGTGTCAACCCTTAGAGGCATTGTTATATGTTCTCTGGACTATTCTGAGCAAAATCACTATCTCACAATTTTAATCAGATTTGTTTTTTGAAGAAGGATAGTCGGGGGGGGGGGGCTAGCTTCTCTCCATCACTTTTGACTCTAAAAAGTGAACTAGAACTTCCAATTTTCAAGCAAATAAGCCGCCTCTAAAATTTATACAACTATCCACTTCCATAAAAACCTTAATGAAGTTTCTACAACGATCCCTTAAATAAAAACTATAAATGCCCCCGTGGTATAACTTACAACCCTTGGTGCAAAGCTCTGGCGGTTTGTTTCAACCCCAAAAGCCTTCTTATATGATATTTTGACTATTTTGAATAAAATGGCTATCTTAAAATTCCTATTAGATGCATTTCGGGGCAATACGACGTGTGTATGTGTGTGGGGAGGGGGAATAGCTGCCCTCCGATTACTTTGGCTCTTAAAAAGGGCACTAAAGCTTCTGATTACCAATCCAATGAGCCCCCTCTGAAGGTTATGTGACCTTGCTTTTTATGAAAACCTTATATGCCCCCAGGGTATAACTTACAACCCTTGCCCTGAGGGCTGGGGGTGATTTGTAATCCTCAAAGACATAATTTCCGGACCTTTCAACTTAGTTGAACAAAATGGCTATCTCCGAATTTTGATTGAAAGTGTTTGGGGAGATGATGGGCGTGTGGGAGTGCATTTGCCCTCTGATCGCTTTCGACTAATAAAAAAGGCACTAGTCCTCTCAATTTCTAATCGAATGAGCCCTTTTTGAAGTTTCTACGACAATAACTTCTATAAAAAACCTTATATGCCCCAAGGGCATAGCTTACAACTCTTATCCCGAGGACTATGGGGGAATGCCATCCTAAAAGACACTATCTCCGGGTCTTTCAACTATGCTGAACAAAATGGTTATCTCAAAATTTTGATTGGATGTATCTGGCGAAATAGTGGCGTGGGAGTTGCCCTCCAATCTCTATCGACTGCTAAAAATTGCACATTCCCTTTCAATTTCCAATCGAATGAACCCTATTTGAAGTTTCTACTACAACTCTTTCGATGCGAAGTGCTTTGGTCTAAGAAAGCCAAAACCAAAAATAAATAAATAATATATTGTGCCAACATCGTTCTCTACTTAGGCAGCGCTATTGCGCTGTCTATGATGTACCTTTGAACATCTGGATACAATTAGTATGTTTCGATTATGAAAAAAACTCATATATTGTGCCAACATCGTTCTCTACTTAGGCAGCGCTATTGCGCTGTTCATGATACACCTTTGAACATCTGGATACACATAGTATGTTTTGATTGAGTTTAGACCTCAACTCTCTCTGAAAAATAAAATTTAATACCCTATTTTGCTCCTAAGACATTGTATCTGTTCTATTTTTACAACCTGGGTGCAGTTATCTCTTTTTATTTAGTTCAATAGTAAAAGTAGAAGTAGTTATAGCAGTAGCCCTGAAAATTTTAATTTATTACCCTTAGTCGTTCTTGAAATATTAATAAGTCAAATTGACAACCAGCATGCACATACTGTCTTTTAACTTAATTTAAAGCAACAAAAACTTCCCTTAAAAGCTTCTACTTTATACCCTATCTCAATCCTACGATAACTCACATGGGTATCTTGACAGTCTGGATGCACATAAACTATTTTGTTAAACTTCAATAGTAGCGATAATAGCAGAACTTATAGCAGAACTTTAGTAATAGTAGTCAGTAGTAGCAGAACTTATGTCGGAGATTAATGAATGTGGTTGAGGTAAAAATACTTGTCTTATGGGTGACTTTAACATCAACTTGCTGACGAATAACGGTGACGCCAACTCGCGTTCGTTCCTTGATGCAACCGTATCATCTGGTCTTCTCCCCATTGTATTCTTTCCTCTGGAAGTAGAAGGTTTATTCTCTAAGTCCTCGCTTTGAGTTTTCAACTCGGGAGATTTGAAAGACTCTTGAGAGCTTTGAGAGGAATCAAAAGGTTTTGAGGGGCTTCTCCACTGTTTAAATGTCATGTCTTCGGGATGGTGGAGCATTCTTTGCACTAGTGTTTCCCTCCATGAAGTGCACTGTTTAGGCTTGACCTTGGACACAGTTATATCATGATATTGTCCTTGCTGGTTATCCTTCGGAGTTTTATTCTCGGGTAATGTACTTTGACTCGTTCTTAAGGGGAAATTTATTAAATCCATAGCTTCTCGCAGATTTGTTTTAGTTGAATCTTTGGGAGGAGTTTTCTTTACAGTTATACCGGGGGTTTCTACAGCTCTGTTCAATTCTTCCTGCAATGACAGGGGAGTAGAAATTTACGAAGGAAGGGCAGGTGATACCTCAAAAAGTGCCACCTCTAAAAGTTCTAATCTGGATTCGTCGGAAACCAGTTCCGAAGAATCTGGCGGTGAATCAGACCATATGGTAGTTAAAGGAATAGGAAAATCAAAACCGACTTCAGCAGCTGCGCACGCGAAAGAAAAAAAATTAAAAGGGCAAGAATTTTTGAAAAAACAATACAAAAGTTTGATCTTATTTCGCTAGAAAAACCGAAAAAGAAAGAACCGCAAGAAGTCGAGGAGAAAATAACGACACAATCGTTTATGACTGTTGAAAAACACGATTGATAAAATTGTACTTAATCAGTACAGGATTAAAATGCTTTAATATACAGGTGTTGTAAGGGAATAATAAATTAAAAACTTTTGACGTACAAGTAAAATCATACAATTATAAAAATGCTGTAGAAAAATTTTGTCCAATATATATCAATTCCAGAAAACAAATTCTAACTAAAAAGTAACACTGCGAATTATTAATTCAAATAATTTCCTTTAATATAAAAAATCTACTCGTACCATTGTGGTACGATGCAGCCAGTCTAACTGAAAGAAGCCGTGATAGGAAGTACTAAGCGAGAAATATTCATACACCTTAGAAATGATCTTTGGTTATTTTCTGTTCCAAAAGAAACTGTTGGAACTTTGTCTTATTACAGTAATACAGAAAGAATAGACCCAAGTTACAAAACAGAATTACTGTTACAAAATGTGGGTACGATAACCATAAAACAAGGATGTCGACTTGTAACTAAAGAGTCAACTGTTCTAACGCCATTAATTACCACGATCAAAAATATAATAAGTCCCAAAATAATCAATTTCATGGCAAATAACCTGCCGTACACTATTCCCAATATAGAAATTGAGTAAATGAAAACCTCAATATGGTCCAAAATAGAAAAAAAAAAGGGACAATAAAGCTTAAAAAATAAGAGAGGCATTAGACTCACAGATTCCCCCATTTACAAGTGAAGACCAGAGATTAACGTAAGCGGACCATAGATACGGATTACTTCCAACCAATTGCTAGTGGAACAAACTACTTACCGTATGTTTCGCGTTCGTGATTTCCCTGACTAAGAGATCCTTATCGACGTTAAATTATGAGAAAATAATGATACTAAGAAGGCGAAAACCAGAAGAAAAACACGGGGAACCGGACGAAATACAAAAGTTAAACCCAGAACCCCATGAGAACGTCTAAGCCAAGAAAAAGGTAAGACATTAGAAAATGAGTGTGCATAGAGGTGTCCACTCGTCCTTGCTATTCCTTGTTCCCGCATTGTAAGGTTGTTTACGTAAGACCGTGTGGCTATGACGCTGCAACATGCGTTTCTTAAACAGCACGGACGTGCGTGAACAATGCAGGCATGAAATATGTTGTAAAATTAGACCTCAAACTTATAATGTAGAGTAACTTATGTTTGAAGGATTGTTTTAAATCTAAGGGAGAATTAAATAAGTATTGAAGAATTAAATAAGCCTTTTATCGTTGTGTCCTTTCTCAAAACAAATTTGAAGACATCTCTGTTTTAGATTTCCGAATGGGAATTATATGTATATGAAACCAGCATGATAATAATCTCGTTTTATTAAAACCAATGTTAAGTAGTAATATCAGTGTATCTTTTTATATTGTCTTGTAGGGTAATCTTCACCCTAAAATGCACCTAATCGTATTGTTTATTATATATTATGACTATTGGTTTTAAAGAACGTGTGATTCTGCCTCGTTGTTTTTATTACAGAAAGTGGATCGACATATTAGAAACCGATCATTACAATGAGTAGTCCAGTGCAGATACAACCTAGTAGCATCTATTTTCATCATACCTCAACCAACGAAGAGTACTCACCATACACTCCAGGCAATTTTCATCCCAGCTTCGTCTACGAAAATAATTGTTACCTTTGATCGTTGTTTCCTCGACATGAACCATATTACGTATCAGGTAACATTATATTTGAATCTCAGTATCCAGTGCATTATCGAACTATATAATCACATAACTCCTGAGAACCCCATCGACCAGTACAAGATATAATTACCTAAATATCACCCATGACCATCCGTATGGACACATGAACCATATGACCGTGTGTTGATTATTCTGGATGATTTTGAAAATGTATTCTATAACGCGTACTCACGTGTTAGATCTCTCTTTACCATCTCTGGGACCCAATCATATCCTCTCTGTGTGAAAATTTCACATATCTATTATACCATAATATTACGAGATAAATTCTTAAAAATGGACCTGGAAACCAACCATTGAATTACAGAAACCAAACTTAACCCCAGTGACTAACCCCTCAGTGACAATATACCCCTCCCACAAGTTAAAAACAATATGTTGAAGGAGTCACTATAGTTTGATGTCGACCGGTTCCAAATCCAAACTTCAATTCTCCCGTGATTAACCTAGGAATCACCGCAAAGGTTAATAGACGCAAGCCATAAACTAACAATTTTATAAGAGAACTGTGATCCCTAAGTGCACGAATGAACAATTTTATATGAGGAATACATTCTCTATGTGCCTTAAAATATCCCAAAAATGATATGCTGAGAAGAAAATAAACGCACTCCCAGTGTTCGACCCCTTAATGATAAGGCACCCTATGAACTGTCAAAAAGCAGGTGAGAGTGAACTCTGATAGCATATTCCCACACCTGTAGTTGGAAGCATCATTTCCCAGTTGACAAATAGAGAAACCTTGTCGTGTGAACACAATTGTGCTCGAAAAAATTTTGCCAAGACGAAAAGAGTGAAGGACAATAATTTACAACAGAAGGATTGAGTACGCTAAAGAGACTCGAAGGTGATGAAATAGGTGTGAATTTACATATGTTACTTCTTAATAACTTTGATAACTCAAAAATCCCAATATCCCAAGGCCTTATCCAGGGGGGGGGGTTACCCGGTTAATCCTATTGCATTTTGTGGGTTAACGGTTCTGATCAGCTTAAGCAATTAGGTAACCGTAGGTAACCCCATGTTCACCTAACCTTGCATAGTAAATTAGGGTTAATAATATGCGCTCTGATCAGCTTACGCAATTAGGTAACCCCATGTTCACCTGACCTTGCATAGTAAATTAGGGTTAATAATATGCGCTCTGATCAGCTTACGCAATTAGGTAACCCCATGTTCACCTGACCATGCATAGTAAATTAGGATTAATGGGCGCTCGAGGTATGGTATAAGAGAGTGCAAGATTGTCAGTTCAGTTCAGTCCAATTTCGGACTTGGCTAAGAGAAGAGCGATTTTCAACATGAAGAGGAAGTGTGACATTACGTCGTTTTTGCGCCCAAGCGGACCAGGGATGTTTCTGACAGTGGGATTAGCGGGATGTCTGCGGATCATTCATCTACACCTGTGGATCTGAAGGGCACTGGAGCCATCGTTGAAGCTTCTGAATCACGCACACTGGAACCAACCACGAAGAAGTTGAGAAAGAAGTTTCTCAACGCTCAGAAGGCTCAAAACCTGGCTGAGAAATTCAACAGGAGAAGAACGATTGAGTGGCTTAGCCCTCCTTGCAGTCCAAAGGGACGTTGAAATCTGCCCTGACAAGGTCATCGACATTTTTGCAGGGAAGAAAATTCGTCGCCTGGATTTCGTTTTATAGAGATTCTATATATATATATATATATATATATATATATATATATATATATATATATATATATATATATATATATATATATATATATATATATATATATATATATATATATATATATATATATATATATATATATATATATATATATATATATATATATATATATATATATATATATATATATATATATATATTGAGATCCACAACTACCACAAGGATAGTTTACAGGAGACTTTTATTTTTTAAATAGAATTTTAAGATTGTAATTTTCGAAACTCTTTATTTGATATATCAACAGATATAAACGTTGGCTATTATATCTAACAACTTATTCAGCTGATGTTCATTATAAAAGATTCTACAATCATCTAAAGAGTCTTTCATTTTCAGCAGGTGTTGCCTTCTTCCATCTGCTCCAATTGACTCGTGGCTTTGGTAGCCTACCCCTTGCGAAGTATTAATAAATTATGCCTATGCCTATGGTCTTAACTACCGCTTATTTAAACAGAAAGAGAGATATTTGGAGGAATAGAACAGTCGTCAATTGAGTGAAACAGCTTAAAAATCTTAAAATCAATGAAGCACATATGTAATATTATAGAAATTGTAATTTCCAAGAGCTTACTGTGAGTTCTCACTTAGTAAGAGGCGAATGATTCGAAAACCGGGATCATATTCCTTGAAGTAACCACATCTTTTGTGTTTTAATCTTTTTCATTTCGCGTTCTTGAGTTTTTATTTTGTTAAAACCTCCCTTCTCCTAGAAATAAAGTCCTTCACACAGTCGTGGTCAAGGTGAACATATACCCAGGCTGCCCTCTTCTTGAAACACGATATTTTCATGGTCTAATCGGTATTATCCCATTATGCGGGCCTCTCTAAAAAGTCAAGTTTGGTTAATGCTAATGAAATAAAATAAAATAGGATGAATATATAATAGTTTAGATACAAATTTGCGCTATACATTGGCAGATTTGGGGGTTGCGGGTAAAAGTATAGCATATATTAAATACGTAACCTAACCTAGGTACCTTCCCCCCCCCTAAACCCCAAAAACCACAGTTTAATATCGTATACGCAATGCAAATCTTGCTATCATTGCCTGCTCCATAACAGTTAAGACGCCAAAAACGGGTTTTATCATTGCCTATAGTCTATTGTGATTAACCCGAGAGGCCCGCGTAATGGGATAGTACCGTTTAATCTAATGAGTATGGCTCAGATTTCAAAAACCAAACATAATGACTAGATTTGTGGCTGAGGTGATGCCAGCCTTACTTGCAACAGAAATGTTCGATTTCAAAAAATTTTAAAAATGTGAAACAGAGGAAGCGTTTAATATGGTCAAGTATGGCTCAAAATCGAGGCAGTATGTCTCTTTTTTGAAGAATCAATTAAAAATTTGGCTGCAGACGATTCAGACTTGGCTTGGTTTCACGACTGTCACATAAATACTATAAAAAAATAAAACATAATCTTTAGATTTGTATACGAAAAACGTCCCGAAGTGTTTGAAATATTATCTCGTTTAGAGTGTTTGGAATATTATTTCATATAAATGTCTTCTTTCATCTGAGAAATATGTTTTCATGTATTTTCAGTTTGAAAGGGAGCTTTTCATCTCATGACGATCAAATGATCCAAATAATTAAGGTGCGAATTTGCAAGATTTTTATTCATATTCTAAAGAACCAATTAAACAATGGAGACTATATGGATTTCTCTATACCCAATATTCCTTCTATCAACAAAGGTCCCTGACTTGCAAAGTTATTTAAAGTTTTTTTTTTCTCTTTTTTACAAAGAAAGAAACTATATAAAAATTAGCAAGGACTAGAATAAGATTACATATTTTTATAGTTTACCCTTTACCAAAAATTTTCGCTTTTTAGTTGTTCTAAAAACATAAATTTACGAATTTAAATGAAAGATAAGAGGCAGTATGATTTAATAGAAACTTCTAATAGTCATAATTCAATATGTTTCAGCAGAAAATTTCCGCTGCATTTTCAATATCTCACTGATTGACTGATAAATGACAGCTACTTTCAGTGCCCTGAGCGAGAGGCATTTAAAGAACTTGATGCCAGATTCTAATTATATTGTGATCAAACTTCGTCACTAAAGCAGAGTCACTAAACCATTCACCTTAGCCCGTTTTGTGCCAGAGATAGAATGTGCTGATTGAACAGCAGAATTTTCGTTTTAATGTTCAGGAAAGAGCAGCCCTAAAAATATTCTAGCGTACCTGCTTCTAAAACGTATACAAAGAATCATCTAAAAGGAAGTATCATTTGAATAATCTAACAGCTGTTGGAGTACCCTGTTGCGCCTTAACTGAAAACCTTACGACACAGGATACATATAATTCATGCTGTAAAAACATTGAATAGATAATGATTTGCTTAACAATTAGTAAGATATTACACGTTCCCAAATTGTTTGGGGAGTTCCCTGTTGTGCAAGGAAAAAATGGATGCAGTAGAGCTTGGATAAGATTAATTTCATCTTCTCCTCTAGAGCTTTCTCGTATTGTTGCCCCCGTTAGTCCAATCAACAAGACAGACACGAAGGCAGACAGGTCTTACCGATTATATTGAGACTGGCAAGTCGAGAACAGAGTACCTGAAGAACAGCTTCATCCGACGTTGCACTACGATCTGGAATGATCTTCCTGAGAAAGTTATCCCTAAAAGTTTTTTTTTATTATTTATATTAATATGATTATTCAAATTTATCAAATTTATATTAATTTGATTATTTTTTGATAAAGTTGTTGATTATTTCAAAAGAAAATTCAACAGTCATCTTTAAAACATTGACAAAAGATTAGCGGCAAATCAGATAATTTTTGTTTAATGGAGTTCTTTACTTTTCTTTGAAAAACTTATTTTGTGGAAAAAGTTTTTTTTAATTAATCCAAATAGATGACAGAAATCTAAAAGCCGACACGCACTTTCCCAGAAACCTTGAAAAATCAGACCAGTTGTGGGTCCAGAGGCGGGTGAGGGGGGCACGCGCCCCCTAGCGTAGTCTAAAGTAGTGTAATTTACTTAATTAACTCAAGTTTGCGTTAATTAAACTTGCTGCTAACGCCCCCCATAATCTTTATTTTTTTGGATCAACCTGTTTTGCGCTCCCCCCCTTAAAAAAATATCCTGGATCAGACTTCGTCACTAAAGCAGAGTTAGTCTTAGTTTTAAAATGAAATTTTTATTAGAAGAGTGGAATAAAAAAAAACCCACCAAAATCTGACTCCATTTTTCTTTTCTATCTCTATGTGCAAGATAAATTTCCTATAGATTTTCTACAGATATTGATTCTTGTTTCCACCTTTTCAGCTTTGATCTTTAAACGATGTTGACTTTTCCAACATTTCCATCTTTATTTAACGTAGATAATTTCGGAGACCACACTGCCTTTCCATGACGATAAAGTTCAAATAGGGATAAAATCCTTTATTTACTACCAGTTTTACTACTGATGACGGTCACTGCATACGTGACCGAAATATCCGGTGTTTTTGTGAATTTCTATCACTGTTATCATCATCACTGTCTATTAAAAGGATTTTATCACTATTTGAACTTTTGTTTTTCTATCTTTATTTGTCTTTTAAACAGATGAATCCCAGTCGGACCTATGAAAAGTCCGTTGATTTTGAATTAAAGTTATCGAGTGTTTTGCAGTAGGTTGCATAGGTTGCATCAAGACATGGCCAATTGTAGACAGAGAAAAGCCAAGACAGATAGTCCAAGTATTTGAGTAAGTATGTTCGATAAGACAATAAAAAAAGAACTTGCTTCGGAAAGAAGAAAATAAAAGCTGGAGGAGAGGGGTGCCGATGTCGTACCTTTTGCATACTAAGCAGCGGTTTAACATCTGAGCTACACCCCCTTGTAATTTTTCAAATTTGTATCAATTGTTGTGATCAAAGTTGCCACCCCTATTGATTTATCACTATTTCTAGTAATTTTTTATATTTCCTAAACAGAAAAACCACTAAATTAACCGAAAAATCACTAAAATCTTGGGATTTCTTTTTTCGCCGGGTATCAATCCTGGTTTTGATGTGAATAAAGTAACAGCAAAGGTCACTAACGGTAAGAGCATCTAAAAAGGGAGGGGACAGTGCAAGTTTCCATGAATGACGTAGAGACAAGAGGAAGAAGCAATTCGATTCCTTTTAAACGCTCTTTCCAAATATAATAATCAATTTAATCGTAAATGTCCCCCCTCCCTGATGGTCCCATTTAGCTTAAAGAAAGGAAACAATGCAATTTTTGGTCTATAATACGCAGGATGTCTTTATTAATCAAATTTTCTAGTTTCCTTCCATATACACTTTTTAGAATCATTTCTAACAATATTTTGATAATTAACACACTAAGTCACACGTGGAAATGATTTGACATTCATTTTGCTTCAATTAACATCGTAACCAATACACACAGATAGTACTACTGCTACTACTAACAACTCACGATTGCTAAAACTGCCATTTTCCAAGGTAATCAATAATTTCAAAAAATACAACTACAGCATGGCTTAAAAACTTCCATTCACACTTGAAAATACTTAATATCTGTCAATTAACACTTCTAGCTTCATGATGCCCTAAACAGGCAGGTATCGCTAATTCGCTATCGATACCAAAGTGTCGACACTTTTGTACCCGATAATTACTAAATGCCACCTAACTCTAATTAAAAGCCTCAACTACATAAGAGATATATAAACCCTTAAATGGAGGATATTTTTGAGACAGAGGTCATAACATCCAAGTTAATTCTTAAGTGGGTGGAATTACGAGCCAATGTGACGTCACTTCAAATATAATTCTTATTTATCGTTCTTTTATAAACAAGCGGTGGTGATTAATATATTTGCAAAGAATTGAATATATTTGCAAAAAATTGAGGAATTGCATTGCATTTCTCTTTTGTTACTAAACTGTTGAGTTCAAATTAAATCTTAAAAAACGCAATTTTTTCAGCCGATAGTAAGAAAAAATCGGGGGGGGGGCTGTCTTAAAGTTCTCGCAAATCACTTCTTATCAAAATTCAACAGTTTTTGTGTTTGAGCAGTCTTTCTTAAAGAATTATGACAAAAAAGTTAAATTTAAGAGTAAAGAGAGAGGGCTGACGAAGGGGCAGCACCTGTCTCCCACATATATGGATTAATGTCTGTTAGTTTTAAGTTTTATCACTGTTCCTTGCTTTCAGTCGAAAAAAAAACTTGTTTTTAAGTGTATGTTTCATTTAAGTGTTGGTTGATGATGGCTGATGCAAGTTCATTATATTTGTGCTTTTTATGATGATCGCCGATCTAAGTTTATTACATTTGTGCTCTTTTTGTGTTCATGGCCACATTTTTGGCTTTAATACACTTATCTGTCTATCTATCTATCATATTTACGAGATGTGTAAAAAGTCTACGTAAATTAATCTAAAATGTTTAATCCGCAAGTACGAACGATTCTTTCTCTCAAGTCTCTTAGTACAATTAAGTATTATTCTATAGCAAGGTAACATAATATGGGTATCGTTAAGGTGTCGACACTAAGTAATGGATACTTATATGAAGTATCGTACAAAGTGCCAACACCCGATATTTATTTGCATCGCTCATTCTTGTGATTCTGGGACTTGATTGTCCTCTTTGATAGTGCTGGAAATGCTGCATTATCTGCTTAAGCAAAGTGCTTAGATAGTATTCAAATTATGCAATACCAGGACTGTTTTAACTATAAAAGTGATTGTCTGTAATTTGTTCTTACCATAACAACTTATATAACAAAATCCATAAACATTCTTCTACAATGTATTTAAGCATCAGAGAACACTAAAGTGGAAGTCGGAGTTGTAGCTTCAGCATTTTTATTAGGGGGGGGGGGGGTGAGGGGCAATAGGGGCACATATCTGGATAGTCAAGGTACATGGGCTATATAATAATTTTTTCTGCAAATTATTGGGGGGCAACTGCCCCCCGAACTGACGCTCCTGGTGGAAGTAGTGACGGCTTTAGCCGCGTAGAAGACCAAGCCACGCAGAACTTTCGTCCACATGAATAATAATACCTGGCTCCACTCACCCTAATTTCTTTAGTAAAATTATTATTAATAACTTATTCAACGAAACTATTGTTCATCGAAAATTTTGAATAATCAAATCTTGTCCAACATTTTACTTCCAATCCATTATTTGAATTCTCCAACAGAACACTGAAAAAGCGGGAAGCTACCAACCAATTTAAAATTATTGGTACATACACTTTAGCAGCAAGGAATCATGGGTTTATTGGGCTGGTAGCCCACATTATATCTTGGTTAAGCATGGGCACGATTTGAAAAATATCAGAAATTAAATTAAAAAGTTTTTCCAACTGAAAATAAACTTTATAAAAACTTTATAAAACATAGAACTTTATAAAAATAATATACTGTGAAGCTATTGAGAGGAGAGTCAGGGAATCTTTTTGTGCACAGGAGGGGGGACGGTTGCCTGATGCGCAAGAAGTGTATTTTATTGGCCAAATTTTCCAAATCTCCGCGACAGGTCTTTCAGACAAATATGAAAAAGGGGCAAGGGAAGTTTACCTCTGACCCTCACTTTTTGTGGGGGCTATTTCATGAATTTGCTTAGAATATGGGAGCTTCGAATGATAAGTCTTCTGTAATTACACGATTTAATTAATTAAACAATTAATTGCTTATACCTATAGTAAGTTTTCTTCTAAGAGCAACCCTTGAAGAATCTAAAATGATAATCTTTAATATTAATTTAAGTTTGATACTTTCGTCTCCCGAAAAATATTTTTAAGGCGAACACTTTTTCAGGGACGATTATCACTCTCGAAGCTTTATCATATACAATTTGTACAATACAAAATACAATATTTAATATTAGATTTGAATGTGAAGAAGGGGTTGGAGAATTGAGTAGCGGCCTCCTTTATATTAAAGAGATCCGGATCATATTGTTAGTAGAAACAAATTGTAAGTAAAGAGCGACCCTTTTAAATAGTAATTGGAACCCTGGAAAGTGAAGTTTTGATTATAATTGAAAAATCAACATATTCTTCTATTTATGCTGAATTTAAATATGCAAAGTTAAATAATTGTATTTTAACTCATCAAAAATATTAGTAAATCAAAGGAGGGCATGTTTACAAAAAGAGGGTTAAACCTCCTCTAAAAGGAGTCTGACCTTGATGGAATTAAACATGTATGATACCATAAGGCAACTATCTACATAAATTTTATACTTTCCAGAGAAGGATGGTGACACATTCATGATTTTTTTCCAGGGGTCATCATACCAAATACACAGTTGTAGGTTACCGTAGGGAAAATCATTCAATTTTGAAGAATTTGTGCTGGTTTTAATGACAAAAAGAATCATGACACAGCAAGCTGCCGATTTCTGTAAATTTGTCCTACAAAACTTACGCCCAAGTGGGACTTATATGCTTTCAAGCAAAAATAACATTCGAAAGGGGTTTATAATAGCCTCTCAGTTTTAGAAGAGATACTGAGTTGTGATCATAGACTGTTTTCTCAATAAACTAAAATTTATAATCACAGAGTTCCTTAGGCCTACCATCTAATAGGATGGAGACCGGGGATAATTTTATAAGAAGGAGGGATGTGCTTTAAGCCTCAAAGGACCATTTTCGTACCAATTCAAATTTTCCATGAGAGGGGGCTTGAATGAATGGGATGTATATTAGGGTGAATTTGGACTTAATTTCTGACCTCCCTTCATCTGGGAGTAAATCCACTCAGCAGTAAAGTGCCGATTTCAATTTTTTTTTCCTTTTAACCAAGGCCATATCCAGGGCGGATATTAGGGGGTTTGAGCCCCCACCCCTGGAATTTTCATCGGACCTGTAAAAACGGAACAAAAAAGAATATAAACAAATTTTTTATGCGTTCCTTGAAGTTATTTTTGTAATCTCCCTTGAAAAAATCCTTCTGTAAACCCCACCCCCTCTCCCTAAAAAATTTCCTGGACACGGCCTTGCCTGTAACACATCAATTTTAACTCAAGCGGAACCGAAATATCTATATATCTAGACAGATTTTTAATGGCTCATATAAAATATATTGCTCATATCTAGGTCCAGTGGCGTAATTTAGTCAAAATCCTGAGGGGGGGGGGGCAAAGTTTGAGCCAAAGTTCTCAAATGAAGGGAAAATGATAGTGAAAACTGGAAAATCAACCATATAGTCCCATAAATGCAAAGATATACTAAAAAAAACTGACCTGTTTCTGTGGATACTTGAATTATGCAGGCTTATCTTAGTTTTTACAAGATTTTTTGCAAAAACTAAATATCTGATGGGGGGATTAAGTCGGGGGGGAAGTTCGCAGTTGCTGAATTATGCTTGAATTATGCAGGCTTATCTTAGTTTTGACAAAATTTTTGGAGAAACTAAATTAAAGCTGGGAGGGGGAGATAAACTGGGGTCTGGAGGAACACTGAGGTCTGAGAGGAGAAGTAGCCCCGCCTACCCCATACCAAATTAAGACCCAGACCACAATCCACTACATACTAAAAGAAGAATTACTTATTGTTATACTTAATTATTCAAAATATTTACTTGACAATTCCACCGCAATATTCTCTCCATACGTAAGATTGGGCATCCAAAGAGGAAGAAAGACAAATAAAGATAGTTCTCTAGGAGAATTCAGGTAGTTCTTTCGATAATTTTTGAAATAAAAACAAACTTAGTTTATAATACCATACATCGTACCTACACAAGAAATGATCTCCTATGAAATTTCCATTTATTTCTGAGTAATGAGTGGCTTTTTATCTAGAGACTGGTCAGATAAATCCTAAGCCTAAAGGCACGTTTCTGTAGAGCTAGCAAATTTTCCGCAAGTAAGTTGATACACAAACCTGTCCGCTCAGTTAACCTTTTATGTCGTAGCTACTCGCCTGGAGCTAATTTCTTATGTGCTACTAATTTTAGTTTTTTTTAAACAAAAAATTTAACGATCTACTTCTTCTTCTTTTTTACAAAAAGAAACGACACTATGTTTTGATGTTGTTTTCCATTGTAAACTTATTTTTTCTTCAATTCTTGTTCTAGTTCTTGTTCTTCTTCTTATTTTGCTTCTTAGTTCTGCTCCTTAATAAGGGCTGAGAAGTCTTATCTCCCTTAGATTGGAGGTGATTAGAAATGATATATATATAAAAAAAAGTTTTCATCTGAAACTAAGGACCAACATTAAAAATATAAACGGACAGAAATTATTCCATATAAATAAAAGAGGTCATAGCAGTGTTGTTTTTAAATTAAATTTTAATCAATGACGAGCATAGATTAATTAAAAAAACAAAGTTTTTCCGAGAGAAGTAAAGAGCAAAGTTAAAACTTAAAACGACCAAAGAATTATTGCTTCACGGCCGATCTAAAATATATCAATAAAACTAACGCAATTAAATCAACTGGTGATATTTCCCTATGTTTGTAACATTACAGAAAACTAGCGCTTTACTGAAAACACAAAACAATATAAGTTTAGGTACGGTAAAAATAAGCCTTTTAAGAACACCTTTCTCAATTCAATGGTTGACTGTCTTTTTAGATCTGGCAAGGACATTTCATGATTATTTTGTAGACAAGTTCGATGTGTCACTACAGACTCACTTTAGAATTCGTATCACAACTTAAAATTATCCGTTTTATAGAGAGAAATAACTGGATTTCCAGAGTTCATATTACGGTTGATGTGTTCTTTATTTCGAGTAATACTAGGTGAGAACAAGATGTTACAGGATAAATCCATCCATTATTTTATATGCTGTGTAATGACTTTAAACTTATTATTTTTGTGCCTAAGTTTTTAAGATAATTTTAATTGTATACTGAAAGTTATTGATATCACAGCTCCTGTAGGACTATGAAAAGCATTATAGAGTAAATCAATATTAATCAATATTAACCCTAAATCAATATTCTTGTTTTTTATACTTGGCTTTTGTGTTTTCAGAAAAGCGCTAGTTTTCTGTAATGTTACAAACATAGGGATATATCACCAGTTGATTTATTTGCTTTAGTTTTATTGATATATTTTTGATAGGCTGTGAAGTAATAATTTTTGTTCGTTTTAAGATTCAACTTCGCTCTTTACTTCTTTCGGAAAAACTTTGTTTTTTTTTATTAATATGCTAAAGGTTGACTGGTGCTTTTATTGAAAGTATTTTAGTGTCAGCATAGCCTGCTGGTAATTCAAGTTATCTAGCGATTTCCCTCCAAAACATTTGATTTAGTATTTTGTTGTTTAACGTAACTACAAGTAAATAAACTACACTAACTCCTGGTGTTCATCTCGACACGTCACTTATTTCACCGCAACGCACCACGTTCGCCACACTTCCACCCCACATGGCGTGCATTTATAGATGTGCACGATTCTTGAGAGTGATTAGCCCCTCACTGTTTACGTTATTATAGATGAATTGCAGAAAATAAAGATTGTTTAAAAGCACATTTGGTACGTACCGAATCAAACGCGTAATTCATAGAACATTAGATGGGTCAAAAACTGCGGGCAGCATCCGTATTGAGTCGAGGGCATCCTTCAGCAGCGTTGCCAACCAGATACATATGTACCGTTTTTGGCACAATATAAGGGTCAAATGTACTGTACAATTTACAGTCCAATTGAACATTTTGGTAGATTCTGAAATTTCTAGTATAGTTGATCTGTATTCATTAGGTCTAGTTTATTTTGTCAAAATTTTCAAAACTCGTTCAGCCACTTCCAAGTGACTAAAGCAAAAGACATTTTTTTTGTGTCGAACACAAACGCAAATAGAAAAAACAATATTTGCAAAGTTCATGATAATCATCACAAAAGGCCATATCCAGGGGGTGCGGGGTTTCAACCCTCCCCCCAGAAATTTTTGGGTACTGGTTCATTATAACGACACTTCTAAAGAAGCAACTTTGGTTAATGCTAATGAAATAAAATTAAATAGGATGTATACATAATAGTTTAGAAACAAATTTGGGCTATGTATTTGCACATTAGGGGGGGGGGTAAAGCATAGTATATATTAAATACGTAAAGTATATATTAAATACGTAACCTAACCTAGGTACCTTTTCCCCCCTAAACCCCTAAAAACAACTGTTTAAATATCGTAAACACTATGAAAACTACGCTTTGCATTCCATTTCTCATTAGCGGTCTCTTGAAAATAACCTGTCTGGCGGGTCTCGTCTCTTATTAGTATATAGAAGTGCCGTTATTATGCACCAATACCAATTTTTGTCCGACTCGGAAAAATGTAAAAAAATTCATTAAAAAAATTTTGATGTGTATTTAAAGCTTTTTTTCGAACACCCCCCCCCCTCCCCCAAGAACAAAACTACTGGATACACCCTTGTCATCACACCAGAAAAGCGCTCAAAATGATTTCTGAGAGAGGATGAACATACAAATTAAAAAAAAATACGAGGTTGTTTGGTTTTCATCTTATTTCAGTATTTTTGTTTGAGAAATTGAAACTGATGTAGAATTCTATATTGGTACCACAAAGAATCTTTCCGTGGCACACTTTGGTCGGAAAACTGAAACAATATTTTTCAAAGGGTTGGCAACGCTGTCATTCAGTCTCAACTGAATTGTCAAAACAGCACATAAACAATGAAACTATTAATAACAACCCAAATTAGTTTATACAACTACTAAAGAAAATTGCAGAGAAAAAAGAATGCCCGGAAGACTTGGATCATTGACAGGTAAAGTATAATAATGTTGAAAATTCAAGTTTTTGAAGCAAACACAATACACAACTACGATTTATTATTGTGCGAGTTAGATATTACAAAATTATTTTTTGCCTCTAAGACGAGATGTCCAAGAACATTAACGACTGTCACCACTAAGAGAGATAATAATTGAAACAACTATTTTTTTACTAGACGTAAAATTACAATTTGCTTTTTACATGAGATGGGTTTTTAGTCTCACGTCTTTCTTACGTTACGCTATGTCTACGTTCTGTCTTTATTACGTTTTTTTTAGTCTGATTCTTTAAATCCTTAATGGACTCCTTCTCATTGAATTCAATAAAAAATCGGATGTGTCTCAGACATGTACTCAAAGGAGAGAGGGGAGGATTCAGACTTAGCCTCCACCCCCAAATCGTGTACACATCTTATTTAAACAATCAGAAAAATACCCTCCTCCCAACAAAATAAATCCCACATACGTGCCTGATACGGCTTCTGCTAAATCGTCTTATTGCGTTCAATGTGGCATATCTTCTAGCTTGTGCCGAAGTAATCATTTTGCTTAGATATACACTATTGTTATTTTTATTAATTCACAAGACATATGCAATGTCGAAAAAGCGATCGCATTCGAAACCTCCGAACAAATGCGTAAAACTCAGCAAGAAATGGACATCGCAAGAATGAACGTGAAAAACGAATATAATCAAATCTTGCAATTCGGTTGAAGAAAGTTTCTTTTAAAAAAGTTTTATTGTTGAAATTTGACTATATATCGGATTTCAATTTTACTGAATTTTATTTCTTTTTCATTTCTACAGATACTTGAATGCTGAATTTGACAAATTTTCAGCTTTTGTGTTTTTTTTCATATCCAAAGCACTTTAAAATTGCTTTTATCTTTTTTTTTAATTTCAATTCCGAAATACTTCAATGCTCGCTTTGGCAAATCTGTATTATTTCTTTCCTTTTTAGTTCCCTAAGTTCTTGAATGTAATTTGTTAAATCTTTTTGAATATGTTTTGCCAAATCTCCAAGGCATTACTCAAAGCGTTTGAAGACTAATTCTGGCACTCATACCTTTTCTTTTGATACTCTAAGCTACTGAAGTAATTTATAACGTGAGTAATTTTCTCTTAAAAAACGCATTCTAACAGCTTTAGGAAAATAAATTCAAATGTAATTTCAAAGTCTGATGAAAGCAAAAAAGACTAAAAAATATGAAACAATTAAAAAACAAGACAAGGATGATTTTCAGATGGTGGAAGACACGAGAACAAAAAGATAAAAGCATATATTTGGACAAGGACCTCCGCCAAGCCGTCCTCAACGCTCCTTAATTATTTATATGTTTTGTTCGCTTTTTTTCGAACTTCATATGGTGCTAGACTTAAACCGCCGGCGAAATCGCCTGCCCCCGGATAATTACCCCCCTAGAAAACTCATCCCATATGCAAAATTGAGCAACCCCAGGGAAAATGAGACAAATAAAAATAATGAAGTAAGGAAGGAATTTTGAAATATTCTGTCAATATTCCAAAATATAGTCAAAATATGCGGTGTAAAATGTCTTATAGTATTTATTTTTTACTGTGGGGGTGATATCAACCCCGAAGACAAACTGATTAGATATTTCAAAGCTTTGAGACAATACAGATTTCTCAAAATTTAATTCAGTATCATAGGGGTTAGAGGATGGCTGGATAGCAGAAAAGGAACCAACAGGGATGCTGATTGCTCTCCAGTAGCTTTCAGCCTTTAAAAAAGACACAAGAACTTTAATTTTCAATCGAAGGAACCCTTTATCAATTTTCTAAAATAGCCCCTTCCATTTGAAGTGGGCGGAAAAAGTTTTTGGCACTTTTATTTCTCTTTTGTGGAGTCTATTTTGAGGGCAAGGAACATTTTTATTTATTTTTCTTCTGCATTGAGGTCCTCTTAGCCCAAAGGTTAATGTAAGTGTCAAGCCAATCGGAAGAAAGTTCGGCTCCTTTTTGAACCCTCTTTGTTAAAGGAGGGATCAATTTCAAACGAACGAATCCATCCAATAGTTTTTTTTTGCACTTGGACCCTCAGGTCCAAGAACTAAGGCTGTAAATTTTAGACTGGCTAGGAAAAAGTATTTTTTTGGCTCATTTCCGGGTCCCCAGCCCCTACCTCTACCAACAGCAAAATGTAGAGGATCTTCGGACCAAGAAAATAATTCCAGGAAATTTCACACCAAAAGAATCTCAAAATCAAACATGCAACCCTTTTTTCCATTATAAAAACATAGCTGAAGAACTGACATTTCGCAAAATTTACAAACCTTATGTCATACATGGATGTAAATTCATTTATATTTTTAACTGATCTGAAAAATGGGTACCTCAAAATATTGATCGGATGTCCTAAGGGATTACAAAAGGACAAGACATCAAAAAATGTTCCAGGACGGTTCAATTTTGACATTTATAAAAAGGCACTATAACTCTCAATTTCCGATCGAACGTGCATCCTCTAATGTTTCTACCACCACGAGCGGGGTTGAGGAGGGAACAGCCCATCTCCTATACAGAATAGATTCTGCTCATTTATTGTTTACTCTTTACTTAGCCTACATAATGAATGCATAGATTAAAAATATTCCCGGAAATCAGGAGGGATTAGGTATCAATTTCTACCTTCCCCCTTCCCTAGAATTTACTCTATATTTATCTGAAGAGTCAATGAGAGTTAGGATGTTTTGGCATTAGATACACTCTTTAAGGCATTTGTCCCCCCCCCGCCAACAAAATGATCCACTACCCCTTTTTTGTAATAGCTAATTCGCTCTTACACATTACTGCATCTTATTTTGTAAAATATGAAGAAAATCGTTTAGTTAATTAAAGCTTTAAAATCAAAGTCAGAAACATTTTTCTGCAAAGGGAGATATCATCCTGCAGCACTCTTATTCAGGCTCAGTTTAATTGAAAGGAGATTTATTTATAGCCCCCTTCCGTAGTCATTCCTATATTTATTAGAAGGCACATAAAGATTTGGACAATTTGGGCATTGAAATGCGTTCTTTTAGGCATCTAGTATCCCCGCCAACGCAATGACCCACTGCCCTCCTTCATAGTGGCTACTGTACAGTTATACATTTTTCTTCGTTCTTTTTATTTGTCTTAATTTCTCTTTGGTTGGTCAATTTTACATTTTGAGAGAATATTCCAGGGGGAACGGAGGGAAAAATCCCGACCCCGGAATAGATTTGTCCAACCGGTCAAGCATTAAGCAGGTAAGGTATAAATCTCAGTTTGCAAAATATTTTATACTATCTCCTGAAGTCAAATTTTACGAGCAAAATGCAATGAGATTTGAATTTTTTTTTTTTTTTTACATTCCTATGAATTTTTTTTGTTTTATTGTTGCAGAATTTTACTATTTTGTATTTTTTATCTTCTAGGGAGTCTTTGAACGACAATTCTTCTCTGCGCTCCCTTCTCTGTGTATCGTTGCGTAGACGCTACCCGTATAAGCCCAATGATTTTCCGGTGAAAGTCTAAGGGGAAAACAGAACAGATGAAATGCAGAATGGTGTATGTTTTTATTTCTTCAATGATATCTGAAACATTTCAGTCAATGCCGGAATAATATTAATTTTCCTCTTTGCTAGGAATATCAGTCCTTCGAAGCGTAAAACTAAAAGTAGAAGAGGTCTACTTTAATACTGAGGCCTCCCAAATCTTTCTTGACTGATACACTACGACTCGCGGCGAAAATTACAACATACCAACTTACAGCCTAGAGTGCCAAGGACATAAAAATCCAACATTTGTGCTTCCTGGGCCTATCTTAGGTATGTTCATACCTGATAGCAATGCTTTTCTAAGATTATTTTTGTTGCTTCAAAATTAGGAAGATTTAAGGTTATATCACAATTTTGTCATTGCCAAGTTAAAACAAATTAGTTAATTTGACATTACCTTTCGTCTGTAAAGTTCAAACATTGAGAATCTGTCGATTTCCAAAGACTTCTAGGTGAACCTGCTTTCTCGCCCAAGCATCTTTATTTTTTCAATTTAGCTTCCGCTATTGCCCAGAACTGAACAATTACAGTTGGAGGTCTTTTTCATAAAAAAAGAACTTCAGATTATTTCCGATTTTTAAAATATATACATGGCGGTGTTTCCAGTTAACCAATTCAAAGAAACGAATTTTATTTTATTTGTCCTTTATTTTCAACAAAAATTACCTAAATTTGAAGTAGTGGCAGAGCTCGGTTGGCCCTACCATAAACAGGGAGTGAAGGATCAATCGTCTTTCCCCGCTCTTGACAACATAATCATCTTATGTAACTGATGTCCCCCACGCGTTAAAAAAAAGAATAAGTGAAACAAAAACATGATAAATAACTAACAAGCAAAATGACGAACAATCATTAATTTATTGATCTGTATCTTCCCCTCAAGTCTCTATAATATCCACTTTTGTTGTTTTCAGACTGATTTACTGAGGATATTTCTTAAAGATACATTGATTCCCTTGGGGATCTGTGAGTAATAAATCTTCGGTTTAAAGCTCACGAGAAAAAAAGCACTTACACGCAGCGCGCAAGGATACTCGTTGAATTTTTATGTTTTTTGGTTGGTGTGGAAACAAGTCAAAACAGGTAGACAAAGGCCCGTTTTTTCTCAACAAAATTTAATTTTCAGAATTTTATCAAAATTGACTTATTTAAAAAAATTGTAGAGAAGCAAATGTGCACTACGCATCAGCACCAATTGGGAAGAGATGCAGAAAAGGGGCAATTGATTCCTTGAGAATCTATTTGGTGTTTTCATACAAAAAATCAGCCCTCCCCCCACAAAGATTTTAAAATAAGCTTTTTTAAGTTTCAACTTTAAAAAAATAAAATATCCTTGACTCCACCCCCCCCCCCCCCAATATTTTCGTGAATTGGCGCCACCAGTAATAAGAACAATCCGAGTTAATCTTCAGTGAAAAGCTTGAATATTCTCGGTGGACCGTAACACCCTATAGATCTTTACATTCTATTCTGTCGTCTAGGTATATAATCAGATAAAGAGGCGAAGGAAAGGAAATTGGGGCGAAGGAAAGGAAAGAAGAAACACTTGTAATTGGCATAAACTAATAAATGTATCCTAATTAAGATCAATAAATTCCAAAAAAGGAGTATGCCAAAAATTAGATAAAAATGGGGCCTTTTCCAACGAAAATTTAGGGTCATTCCCATTCCATCGGGCAAAGGAGCTTTCAACGTCGAACTCTGTCCACATGGATGCGGATAAAATCTCCAAGTCTCAGCCTCAAATGGGCCCAGTTTGAATCTTGGTTTTTTGTTGACAAGGCATAAAGTTAAGACAACAGCTTAACTGTTTTTATTAGCCTATAATCGAATCATGTCTTATTTTAGAATATTTTAAAAACGATTTCAAACCAGGGTGACCAGACGCCCCGCATTGTGCGGGACAGTACCGGATTCCGAAACCTCGCCCAGCATTCGAAAACGTCCCGTAAAATGTCCTGCTTTTTTAAAAAGATTGGAAAAGATTAAAACATTTTTAGATAAAAAAAAAAAAAAAGAATTACTTTAATAAGTTTAATATTTTTTCCCATATATTCATAAAAATGTTTTAATCTCAATGAAAATGTTTTGATAAAAGTAGACACAGGATTTGCCCTATTGCTATTAAGTGTGATTTATTGTACTATAAGGTAAACCCTTAGCCAAGATGCTGGGGCGGTTGATTTGATTTGGGTGGAAATATTTGCATTTTTTAAAAGGAAACCATTCCCTACAACAATTTAGCGTTACTTGTAGAGTTTTTCCTAAGTCTGCCTGGCACAAACGCAGCTTTAGAAAGAGTTTGTTCCTTTGATAAATAACTTTTGGACTGATTAAAAATCACAATTGGAACTGGACACACTGAAATCTTGTGTTTTTGTCAAGTTTCAAACAGTTCGTGGTAACGAACTGTAAGTAAGGAGCGACCCGGCTCAATGGTAACCGAAACTCTAAAAAACGGGATTTTGATACCAATAGATACATCAAAAGAATCAAATTTTATTGTTGATTTCAAATAAATATGTTTCATCAAGTTTAGTCCTACCCATCAAAATTTACGCACCTGAGAATATTTGGCTGATTTTCGAAAAAAGGTGGAAAGACCCCCTAAAAGTTATAGAACCTTAATGAAAATCACACCATCATATTCAACGCATCAGAGAACCCTACTGAAGACGTTTTAAGATCCTATCTACAAAAATGTGGAATTTTGCATTTTTTGCCAGAAGAAAGATCACGGGTGCTTGTTTATTTTTTTTTTTTTTTTTCCCAGAGATGATCGTATCGACTAACTGGTCCTAGAATATCTTGAGAGGGCTCATTGTAACGAAAATTACAAGTTCTAGTGCCCTTCTTAGGTGACAAAAAAATGGAGGGCAACTAGGCCCCCGCTTATACTCACTTTTTTCCCAAAGTCACCTGATCAAAATTTTGAGACAGCCATTTTATTCAGCATGTTCGAAAATATGATAATTATGTCTTTTAGAATGACTTAATCCCCCGAAGTTTCCGGGGGGAGGGCTGAAAGTTATGAACTTTACCCAATGTTAACATATAGCATTGGTTATTGGGAAGTATACAGACGTTTTCAGGGGGGATTTTTTCTGGTAGTGGGGGGGGGGGGTCAGAGGTTACGTGGGAGGATCTTTCCATGAAGGAATTTTTCATGGGGAAAGGGACGTTGCTATGAAGAGGATGCCGGATTTCCCAGCATTATTTAAAAAAAGATCAGAAATTAAATATAAAAAAACAAGTTTTTCAACTGCAACAGCAGCAACATCAAAACTTAAAACGAACAGAAAATATTACATATATGATTGGGTTCACCCCCTAGTCGATACCTATCTCTTTAAGCCAAAGATTTTTTAGTACTTCCATAAGAGCTATTTATTCTAATAAACGCACTTTGTGATTAAGAGTTAATTTCTTGATAATCGTAACAAAATTCGAACTTTAGATTGAAAAGAGATGTATTGACTAGGGGGCAAGATCTCTAAAATATTCATTAAAATATATGGATATTGACATTATCTACGTCAGTTAATTTGTAAGATATGTATATTTGTTACTAATACTAACGTTCGTAAATAAAATCAAATAAGTTTCGAAAAAGCTATTTAACCAAATAAAATTAAAATTAAACTGCAATTTTTGTTTTAATTATTCATGTACGGTGAGCTAAGATCAAAATCTGCATTAACTCAAAAACGTTCAAAAATCAAATAAAATAAACAAGTTTTTTTTAATGAAAGTAAGGAACAACGTTAAAACTTAAAACGAACCGAAATTACTCCGTATATGAAAGGGGCTGTCCCCTCCTAAATGCCTCGCTCTTTACGATAAATTTTGACTTTCTAATTCCTATATTTTTTTTAAACAATAAAAAACTTTAGCGTAAAGAGCGAGGCGTTGAGGAGGGGACAAGAAAAAAAGACATACATGACATACAATGTTCAGAAGACTATATTTTTGCCGCTCCTGTGATTTCTTGATGTTGTTTAAAGTCTCATCACGTGACTAATAGTCTTTTCTGCCTTAAGTATAAAAACGATACGAGGTATTTGAGTTATGCACAGACAAATTTTTTGAAACTTTGCGCACAGACAAAATTTCTTATGATATTTTCGCTTTGAAGGAAGCAGTTTTAAAAACGCGTGAACACAGAGGAACTTTGTCTTATGCCGTGAAAATCACAGACTTAATCCCCGTTCTTCGAATGAACTAGCGTGACTTTTTGAAATCAACTTAAAACAAGAGTCGACTCTTCCATTTTTTGGTGACTATGGTAATCCAGGAATTTCAGGACATCTTTGTAGTGGCCACTCTTGGAGACACAGTTATTTCAACGCGCGATATTGCTTTTCGAGAAGGCGTCACACTTACCAACCACGAATAAGGTGACATTCGTGTGCTGCTCCATGCCTTCCATCAGGCCCAGTGTGACGATAACTTTATAGCCATCAGAACTGTGAATCCTGATGTAGTCGTGATCGCAACAGCTCTATTCCAGCAGTTTCAGATTGAAAACCTGTTTGTCATCTATGGGCATGGAGCAAAGACGAAAATACTGTCCATTCATGATATTACTTATCGTCTAGGACCTGACAGGTCTCGCAACTTCCTCTTTTTGCATGCCTTTTCTGGATACGAAACGACTTCTCCTTTCGCTTTTCATGGAAAGCATGGTGTTTGGAAGACCTGGAAAGCTGTGGAATCCATTCTTCCGACTTTCGTTACTCTGAGTACAACAGGAGTCCCGCTCCTAGATTTTCACTTTACAGACATCCAGCGATTCGTCGTCATTCTTTACGAAAAATCAAGCGGCTTGTCTGAAGTGAACAGTCTACGGAAGGAGCTTTTCACACGAAAAAAAAAATCCAGAATGGAAAGACTGCCCCCCACAGCGGCTGCTTTTGAGCAGCATACCAAACGCCCTTACCTGCAGGCCCAGACATGGGCATCATCGTGTTGTTCGGAACTTTCCCCACTGGATCCAGGTTTATACTGCTGAGTGAAGCATGACGGAAACTGGTAGCCTTTCTGGACTAACCTTCCTGAGGCAGCGACAATTTGCAAAGAACTGCTCAAATGTGGCTGTAAAAGAAAGTGCATAAAAAGTCGCAAATGTCCAAAAGCTTCCCTTAAATGCATAGTTCTGTGTTCGTGCAAAGGTTGTGATAATCAGTACAATCAGTAATGCACTTTTTGTAGCTTTAATTGTCAGAAGTCTATTTTGACCTTTATCCTCTCCGTGAGAACCTCATTTTATTTTTTAGCAATCTTTATGATGAAACAAATCGAAATCGGCTATTTCATTCCTACTATCCATGTGATTGTTTCACTATTTTGAAATACCTGAAGTAGTTCAGTACTCTACATTTTATCATCATAATAGTATGCTTCTTACATCTGAAGTTTCTTAAGTCAAGCTGTTTGAGTTGAATAAATGATTTTTTTACTGAAAACTTATTGAGGAGATCTGAAAAGGTAATTAATTGCTTACAGTCACAAACGTTTGGTCTCCTTTCGTGTTCTATAGGGAGGGTATGAGGGTATGAGTTCTTGTTTGAGTATGGCATAGAAACTGTAGTTATGAATTGGTAAATCTTGAATCAAAAATCCGACTGCATAAACAACCACATTTTGGGAATTGAGAGACTCGAATTAGTCAGAGAAGAGATCTTAAACTTGGTCATCGTTCATTCTCAAAATTCGCGTTTTTTTCTTCGCGCGGAAAAACCCAAAGTAGTGCAGAACCGTGGAAACAAATTTGAATTTGCAACTTAGTCGGCTCTTCACATTTTCGGTAACATGTTCACCAGTTTCTATGCGATTACGAGGAAAAATACAAAGTCAGAAAGCGGAAATTACTCAGAAGTGCGTGAAGTGTAGTGATGAAAATCATGATAACCCAGTAACAAGGAGCCGTACAAAAAAAGTAAGCCTATTTTTGAGATCAAGAGAGACAAACTAGTTGTAAAGGACCCTCTGATCGGAAAGATTTTCCACTCTGAAAGTCAGCTATTTTTTCCCAAGCGGAAAAACGCAAAACGGCACGATAATCGCGTCAAAAAATGTGTTTCTGCCCCCCATCAGATTCTCCATATTTTTCTGCACATCTCTGCCAAATTTCAAGCTTTTATCATAAAATGCACAAACCTGACGCTTATGTACTTAACTATTTGTTTTAATTAGTGGGGAAGCATCTTAATACATATTGCAAATTCTTGTTTCGGCGTTCATATTTTCAGTGTATGCGACTCATGCGTTAAAAATATATTTTAAAGTTGAATCTTGGTTAAATATAATTTGAAAAACATTTCATAGATAAATGAAAAACTAAAAAAGGTTTTTATTGAAATTTTACGAGTGGAAACGTAATTTAAAATCTATTTATCGATTGCAATAGTCTAATATTAAATTCTTATGAATACTGTTACATTTCGAAAAACAAAATTCTTCAATATGTTCTTTTTGTTCTTACAATTTTTTAATAGCCTCAATATTGAGATCCAGTTAATGCCGGTCTCTCTAAATTGAGGCTTCGATTAATATATCCAGTGTTGCCACCGTTAGCAGGAATAAGTAGGATTTTACTAGATCTTCTAGTCAATTTAAAGGATCTAGTAAATTTTAGCGTTGCTAACGCGGCACAATTGTACCGTTTTTAGTTCAATTTCGAGGTCCAGGTCAGGGTTGCTACCATGACCTGGAAGAACTTACTAAATCGGAGAGGAAAAATTTACTAGATCGCATCTATTTTTACTAAATGCTGAAAAAAATTTTTTTGCACCATCAAGCATCGATTTTTACTATAGGAGGATAATCAGTACGATTTTCACAATCTTTTTTCTTCTTTTTTTCTCTTTTCCTCTTTTCTTTCCTTTTCATAGTATGATTGAAAATTCCGGAAACCTATAAGTTCAAAAATCCTTTTTTTTTGATTATTTGGATGTACTACTGGATAGGCTTCATGCTTCAGATGCGGTGTATGCAAGACGTCAAACAATAGTTTGGAATCTTGGATTCTGGAAATTCTGCTTTTGAAGCCGGGCTTTAAATTTATCAATGTTCTTCAGGTCATAAAACTCAGATATATTGAAAAAGTAAAAAACAATCAACGAAGACAAACAGCTACAACTCATCACGAAGCGATTCAGGCGATGAAGTGCTAAGAATCTGAGGTGTGTTTGAAAGTGACGGCTTTTGAAATTTGTCCACCGGGTTTCGTTTTTAGGTTTGAAATCTAAACCCTTCAATTTTGCATTTTTAGGAGAAAATTTGCAAGTTTTAAAACACTAATTTGGGTGGTCCTTAAATTCGAAATAAGCTGCTTACAAAGATGTCTGGCAGATTTTAAAGCAATTAATTTATGATTTTATTTAACTGATTTTTTCTGGATTCTTTCTCGTTCGTATTCTAAGGAATCAAAAACCAATTTAATCTATGTCACTTCAAAACGGATGCGACGTAATCGGCTACCGGTTTAGTTGTAAAATTATGTAAACTGAAAAGCGCACCTCTAGTTGGACTAGGGCTGCCAAGAAAAAGAAAACTTAAATAACATACAATAATTAGTTTAAAAAATACCATTTTGTCAATAGTCTTCAGGTCATGTAAATCATACAAATTTAATAGTGAAAAGAAAAACATGTAGTCATAATTAACAAAGTCGCACTTAAAAGGCTTTACTCGTCCTCGTCCTCATCCGAATTTAAAGCATCGACTAGTGTCAAATTCTGACTCAAGGGATCCAACTGTTTCCGTTTCTTGGTAGCCCGAGTCAAATCGCTGGGGATCACCCAGTCATGGACTCCACTTGACGACCTGAGGACAAGTAACGTTGTTTTCATAAGGGCCGAAACAGTCGAGATATTTAGCTTATTCCGATGTTTGTTTTTATGACCGACAAAATCGAGAACTGTCTCTCTGCTCCAGCACTTGAATGGGGCAAGCTGCAGAGAGTCAGAAAGAACTTTGGCAAGTATGGAAATAGTTCATTTCCAGCAGCGTCTTTAAAAAGGGATGAAGCTTTCCAAAATTTGCACGGATTTTCGAGGTTCAACTGTGAAACGTGACGGAGAATCGTTTTCCTCCGTGATGGGAGCTCTTCCCATTCAGAGTGTAATGCCTCTCTCATTTTCATTGTCTCTCCCTCCGTCTTGAAGGTTCTGAAAGCTACCTTTTCTAATCTTACATCAGAGGCACAACGGATAATATTTGTCTCTCGGGAGAGATTGCTTCATGAGGATCAAGAGCTCTCAAACTAGACAGTGTTTCATCCCGATAGCTAATTCGTTTATGTATCTGGTCAGCTAGTTCTATGTAATACATTTTCACTGTATTTCAAAAAGCATCGAGTTCCTTTTATTTGAGAGGCAACAGAGTGAAATGTACTTCTACATTTGCACCAAAGGCAAGCATATCATCAGGTAAGTAGTTCTCAGGAACTAGGACGGTTCTGAAAAGGTCCTGAAGGTTTATTACTACCGTTTTGACAAACCCTCTAAGTACTATCTTGTAGAGCTCACGGGCTTTGACTAAAAGAAGATAAATGTGTGTTCCTGCACTTTGGAATTCCACATTGAATTTTTTTATTTTTGGCAGCATATAATTCAGGAAGTGCAAGTATGCCTTGAACACTGGGCTCAACATTGCTCCATAGATAGCCTTTGCTTTGTCGACAGAGGATCTCTCACTGACAGCCCCATCTAAGGCATGCTTCGAAAAAAAAAGTAGCAATGCTCTCCACTGTTCAAGCACGCGCGCTACAGCAGAGTGAAGAGAGAGCCAGCGAACACCACATATGGAGAGCAGTCGGACATTCGGAACATCGGCACATTCCTGATATTCTGCTAGTTCATCCATTCTCTTTGGGCTATTCATAACAAATACAACCAAATCCCGCAAAAAGCTCTCCACTTAATTGGGGATTTGTTTCACCGCCGCAGAAGCACATAGTGCAGAGCTGTGGCAAATACAACCAAGTATAAACAGTCCAGGTACCTCGTGTGCTAAAAGGGTGGTCAAACCTTTGTCTTTGGCCATATTTACAGAAGCATTGTCAAGTCCTATGCCAATTAAGTTGGAAATTGGTACATTAATGGCGACCAAATAATCAGTGATCAATTTCCTCTGGCCCTTCCCACTTACATCTTCCTTTACTTCCTTGTTTTCATTTACATACTTTGCTATCAATACTGGGCTCTTTTTTGTCGAGCGATCTGTCGACTCGTCGGCAATCAGAGAAAAAAATTCATTATTCAGTTCCTTCGATATAAGTTTTGTGTCATATGAAGAAGTTACATTGGAGATGATGGTAGTTGCTTTGATTCTCTTGATCTTGATACAAGACGCAATTTCCGAGTCACTGAACGTAGACTTTACTAGCTTTTCCAGGGAGTTCATTTTCAAAATAGGAAGGTCTTCGACAGCGAAGAAGGCGGCTAAACGTTGTTCCGCATTTGTAACTTTGTTTGCGTGCAGTTGTTTTGCAGAAATTGCAAAAGGGAAGAGATCTAGATGAAGTTCTTCTTTGGTAGCGTTCACACTTTTCACGTGATTTTGGCATGTAGCATGTTTCTTAAGAACAGACACACTCCCTTTCAGGCGTTTTTTGCAATATTTGCAGTACGCCGACTTCGAATCAAAAGGGCACCGGGTAATGAATGTTTTCAGTTCTCTATCTTGTAACCATTCGTCCCTAAACTTCTGTTGGTACAGCAGTTTTCCTAGGCGTTTTACTAACCTGTTACCCACGTTCTCAATGCTTGCTAAATTTTCATCTTCCGAATTAAGATGAAAAATAAGATCACCTCGTTTTTCATTCCTGGAGTTTGCAATAGTGCATGATACCTGAACTGTACCTGTGTCGGATCTATGAGTTTAATACATAATGCATTCAGTGGGTAATTTGCAATCTGATCTCTGGGCTTCTCTTTCATTTTTATGACTATCAGATATGTTGGATTCGTCAGATTTTTCATTTTCATTTACTCTCCTGGTCCTTCTTGCATTAGCAAACAGTGAACTACTGTACGGTTTAATTTCACGCAGTTTGATCTTCATGATCTTCAATAAAAAAAAGAAGTTTTGTATTTTTTGTCAGAAAAAAAATCACAGATGTGTGTTTGTTTATATTTTTTTTTCCAGGGGTGAACGTATCCACCCAGTGATTCTAAAACATCGAGAAAGGGCTCATTCGAACGGAAATTAAAAGTTCTAGTGCCCTTTTTAAGTGACCAAAAAATTAGAGGGCAGCTAGGCCCCCTACCACGCTCCTTGTTCCCAAAATTGTCCGATAAAAATTTTGAGGTTGGCATTTTGTTCATCATAGTTGAAAGGCCCAATAAACATGCCTTCGGGTATAACATGGCCCTCCCCCCACAGCCCCAGGGGAAAGGTCTTTAGGTTATAAATTTGCCCATTGTTTGCGCATAGTATTTTTTATTGAAATGTATGCATACATTTTCTGGTGGGGGGGACAAATTTTCTGCTGGGATGTTTTCCACGGGAAAATTTTCCAGGGAGAGGGAAGTTTCCAGGGAGTGAACTTTTCAGAGGAAATTATGCACTGGGGGAATTTGCCAGAATTCTTATACAAAGTTTTTTTTTATGTCTTGCTTTCTCTTTGCCGTCTCAATTTTACGTGCGGAGTAGTTAAGATTAATTGTTCGGGGTAAATTTTCACCGGGATCGAATTGCCTAGAGAATATTTCCATAAGGAGCGGGTTTCTCCGTGGAGGTGGGGCCAGATTTCCTGGTTATTTAAAAACGATCAGAAATTAAATAAAAAAAAATCAACTGAAAGTAAGTAGCAACATCAAAACTTAAAAAACAGAAATTATTACGTATATAAAGGGGGTTACCCCCTCCTTAAAACTTCGATCTTTACACTAAGGTTTGAATTTTGCCTCAAATCTTTAAGAATGACTCCTGAAACACAAGGGCCGTTTAATAAAACAGTTCATGGTAACCAACTGTAAGTAAGGAGCGACCCGGCTCAATAGTAACCGAAACTCTAAAAAACAGTAATTTTGGTACCAATAGATACATGACAAGAATTAAATTTTTATGCTGAATTCAAATATATGAGTTTCATCAAGTTTAGTCTTACCCATCAAAAGTTGCGCGCCTGAAAAAAATTGCCTTATTTTCGAAAAAAAGGGGGAAACGACCCCTAAAAGTCATAGAACTCTAATGAAAATCACACCATCAGATTCAGCGTACCAGAAAATCCTTATATAGTGGTTTCAAGTTCCTATCTGCAAGAATGTGGAATTTTGTATTTTCTGCCAGAAGAAAGATCACGGATGCGTGTTTATTTTTTTATTTTTTTTTTTTTATTTTCCCAGGGGTGATTGTATCGATCCAGTAGTCGTAGAATATGGCGAGAGGGCTCATTCGAACAGAAAGTAAAACTTCTAGTGCCCTTTTTAAGTGACCAAAAAAATTGGAGGGCGGCTTGGCCCCCTCCCACGCTCATTTTTTTCCCGAAATCACCCAATAAAAATTTTGAGATAGTCATTTTGTTCAACATAGTCAAAAATTTAATTAATATGTCTTGGAGGATGACTTAATCCCCCACAGTTCCCGGGGGAAGGGCTGCAAGTTATAAACTTTGCCCCTTGTTTACTTTTAACATTGGTTATTGGGACGTATGCCGGTGTTTTAAGGAGGAATTTTTTTCTAGTGGGGGGTCGGGGTCGGAGTAGGGGTTACGGGGGAGGATCTTTCCATGGAGTATATTATCTTGGGGGAAGGAACATTTCCATGAAGGGGGCGCCAGATTTCCGAGCATTATTTAAAAAACGATCAGAAATTAAATAAAAAAAACTAGTTTTTTTTCAACTGAAAATAAGGAGCTACATTAAAACTTAAAACGAACAGAAATTATTACGGATATGAGAGGGTTCACTCTTTAGTCAATACCTCCCTCTTTACGCTAAAGTTTTTTAGTACTTTCAAAAGAGCTATCTATTCTGATTAACCGGCCTTTGTGATTCAGGGGCTTGTGATTCGAACAAAATTCGAACTTTAGCGTAAAGAGCGAGGTATTGTCTAGGGAGCGAACTCCCTAATATACGTAATAAAAAACAAACGAATATAGAAATTCGTTACGTAAGTTAATTCCTAATGTACGTCAGAACAAAATTTCGAGAAAGCCAATTAGCCAAAAAAAGGAAAATTAATATGCGAATTTTGCTTTAATTATTAATGTACGGTGAACCAAAATCAAAGTTGCATTAATTCAAAAACGCTCAGAAATTAACTATAAAAAAACAGGCTTTTTTAGCTGAAAGTAAGGAGCGACATTAAAACTTAAAACGAACAGAAATTATTCCGTATATGAAAGGGACTGTCCCCTCCTCAACACCTCGCTCTTTACGCTAAAGTTTGACTGTTTTTCAGAACTTTACTTTTTAAATACTACAAAACTTTAGCGTAAAGAGCGAGGCGTTGAGGAGGGGACAGCCCCTTTCATATACGGAATAATTTCTGTTCGTTTTAAGTTTTAACGTCGCTCCTTACTTTCAGCTAAAAAAAACTTTTTGTTTTAGTTAATAACGGAAAGAAACCGTGTGATGAGTTTAAGAAGGAAATCGAAAACAATGTTGTATTTCTAAAAAAGGTGCATTCATCAGCCAAATATAATTAAAATAAAAATATAATGACATAAGACGATAAAAGTTTAAGAAACATTTTTGAGTGTTTTTATGAAACCACACACACTTCCTACTCCTTCCAGCCCTCTTCAAATTTTGGCATGTCCCGCATTGGGTCTGAGAAAATCTGGTCACCCTATTTTAAACCCAAAAAATCAAAAGTTAGAAATAAAAAGGGATCTAGTGTCAAAGCAGTAGCCTATAAAGAATTTACGGTATAATATACAACTCGAAAACACAATTGCAGGATAAGGCAAGAAAAAAAGTTGCGTATAATTGTTTGCTTCTCACAATCAGAGCCAAAACGACACAATTTACTACAGCTGAAGGGAGACAAGAACAATATTAAAATGCATAAATTTTTATTAAAAAACGATAAATGGATCTGAATGTATATGCGAAACAGTAAATTTACAATTTGTATACACAAAATATTTATTTCGACTGTTCCCTTTCGCAACTAACACAAAATCATAACTGCTTGAAGAAGAAACAAGGGAAAACGGCAAAAAAAAAAAGAAAAAAAGAAAAACAGCAAAAAAGTAGAAGAACTAGCAACAATCGAAAGTCAACCTGGATTTGCTAGGGAATGATTGATCAATCAAAACTCTCAACCGAAGTTTTTTTTTGTTTTTTTTTTTTGTCAAAAGCACTAAAGTTTAGCTTAGAATGGAATTAGCTTAGAATCAATTAAAAATTCAATCGAAACTTTTTTTGTCAAAAGAAATAAAGTTTAGTTTAGAAAGGAAAAATCTTCCACTTGTGTGGAATTGAACAAACAATAGCTAAAACTTGATGAAAGTTGGGGTATTTGACAACTGAATTTCAGCAACTGAATTCCAGCTTTTTCAAATGGTTAAAGCAATAACCGTCTCTTGATACTTGGAAAAATATCACCCCGAAACTGTTTACTTCACATGACCTGTTTTTCTTTTTAAATAGAACCGAAAGAAATACTATAACGATTCGTGTTTAACTTCTGAATATGTCCTTGGTTTATTTTCTGGGTTCACAATGCTAACCGTTAATTCTTTATTTGAAACAAGTTTTGTCTCCGTAACTCGTTTCGGAATAGGAGCATTGGGCGAGGCAACTGTATCACGTCCTTGAGAAACACCAGCGCTCAGTAGTTGTGTCAATCGCCTTTGCTGCAAAAGTGAAGGGTTGGGAATTTCTCGGACACTTGAGTTCAGTCCCATTCTAGGGATTTGGGATGTCGCACTCCGACAGTTTTGTAGAGACTGAAAAAAAAGGCGAATATTGACATTAACAGGATCATTGTTAGATTTTGAATTCGGATGTTTTGCTTTTGTTACATTTGGTAGCTTAGTCATCATTGAAGCCTTTGGCCCATCAGACGAAGAGTTTGAAGAAAGACGAGATGATTCTTGCTGAGTTGTTGAAGTTCTCTGACTCTGTAGCTGAGCAAGAGCATTCCAAGTCAACATATTCCGCATTCTTTCAAATTCAGCACGATTCGTTAACGGCGAAGTGGTACCAACAACCTGTTTAGCAGCTGAAGCTGCATACATAGCTGCTTGCAGCTGTTGCATCTGTTGCCTTTGTGCTAGGACCATGGACTGAATTAGCTGGTTCTGAGCCATATTTTGATGTTGAATATTCATGGCATGATTTGGAAAAGTGGATACATTCCCGAGTTCAGGTAATTGAAAATGCCGTGGCTGTGTTAACTCTTTGTTAGAATGTATATCTGAACTTGGCTTTGCTGTCGATGATTTTTCTGTAATAGAGACAGCAGACAATGTTGGAGTACTCCGCTTAGCTGGAGGGGACGGGGACTTTCTATCTTCAAGGGCACTAACACTAGAACTTCTTGATGTCGATGTCGATGATTTACCAGACAAATCGAGAATTACTGCAGTCACTTGATTAGAATCAATTTCTTCTTTCAGGGCCACTTTTGCCGGCTCAATTGTTTTAGCAGCTTCCGTAATTTTAACTGCTGGCTTTTTGTTGCTAGCAATAGTTTGCATGCTGCGTGCAATTAATGGCGTTGGTATTTCAGATATTGCAATTAAATTTGGCATAGTTTTTGCAGGCCCGTTACTAGAAGTCTTCCGTTTTCTAGAAGAAGAATCCCCGTCACTTAAATCACTTTTTGAATGTGAACTATTGTCAGTATTAGTTTTGTTATCTGGTGAAACCGTAGAAGCACTTCCCTTAACTTTATGCATTATTCCATTTGTCTTATCCAGTTTTTCATCTTTATTTATATCATTTCCATTTGTCTTTGTTTTATCTTTAGTCTGTTTGAGCAGTTCATTATGAGCAGAATTATCAGTTTTTGGTGTTTCATGTTGAGTATCCTCCTGTGACTGTTCAATTTTATGAAGTTCTGGTACTTTTCTTGCTGTCTGAGGGATAGAAATGGTCATTTCGTTTGTGGGGTTAGTCTTCACAATTTCGACTCCACACTTAGTTAAATTTTCTTTCATGTCTAATATATTATTCGCACAATATCTTGCCCGAGTGTATTCAATGACAGGTTCTTCAGGCACAATAACACAACCAACGTTTAATTTAATCGGGGACTTAGTTGGTGATTTAGGTCCAAAATTTGCAATGGAGGACAGAGATTCATTATCAGGTCGCAGAGGCCTCGAGTCAAAGTCAAATTTCCCTTCTTTTCTAGTTTTTTCCTTTCTTGTAGACTTTACCTTAAGTGAATTCCAGTTTCCAGGTTTTAAGTTAAACTTTACCGCAGGAATGTCCCGTAATTGACTTAATTTATCTCGTTTAATTGAAACAGAAGTGTTTTGAGGCTCAGTAATAGCTTCTCCCTCATTATATTCATTCAACTTTTCACATTTGGCTTTTGCAATAAGCTTAAACCTTGCACTTTGACTAATATCCTCCAGCCGCGTCTTCTTCGACAAACCGTTTACGCCCGTCTGCACTTTCGCTTTAGAAGTGTCTGACAAATGTCTTTTGACGCCGCGTGTTTCATTTAAATTAGCCTCTATTGGCACAGGCCCCAGAGGCACCTCTGAGCTAGTAGCGGGAAATTCTTTCTTGCTCATTTTGGTCCCTTCATTTTCGTGAGATTCTACATCTCTTGGAGAAGTTTCAGCGATAGTATAGTGAGGCTTAATTTGGTAGATTCGGTAATACAATCGTAATGGCTCCTCCTGAAATAAATAGAGAGAATGAGATACTGCTACTAATAGAGAGAATGAGAGAGAATGAGAGAATAAATAGAGAGAATGAGAATATGATGCACGTATACTAAAATCTACTTCGTGAGGGGGAGAGGTAATGCTTTGAAAAACAAACAAAACATTACAATCATACACAAAATATAGGAATAGGAGAGGTCAGGGCACAGAGAGGATAATGAGCAGTACAGTGCCTTTTTCCTCTGACTAGATGCCTGGGAGGTATATTTATGTTGTTATAATGTCTTAAGGCGTATATCAAATTTGTGTTTTTGTAGTTCAATACGAGTTTAATTAAAAAAAGAAGAATTAAATACATCAAGATATACTTTGTTTTTCAGCGTCCACTTCAAACCACCATTTAATAAAAATAAACTAACACACAATCTCCTTCCCTCACATGTTTTAAACATGAATTTACCATGAATTAAATACACAATATATATACCAATTATTTCTTGATAATAATAATAAATATATACCGACAGCTATAAATAATTGACATTCAAATTCTGCTATACCTCTTTACACAGGGTAAACCTCACATACTTCTATAGTGGAATGAAGGGTGCTGACGGCAGGAGTGACTCTCCCTCATATATTTTGAAAAACACCTTTTCCGTATTTCCAGTTTTTGAAAAGCCTTACACTATCTTTGGTTAGCGCGCTAGATTTAACACCCTTTGTCCACGATGACAGGGGTTCGAGTTCTGGGCAGGGTTGCCCCCTGAAGACGTTTAAAAAGAGCACAAATCAAAGCCAAAAAAGTGAGACATTTTCTCAAAAGAGTCCAAGTCAAAAAATTTGCGCACGCGCGGCTGACCCCGTGCACGCAGTCATGGGTGCCCATAAGCTAAATTCCAGGGGGGGGGCAAACCTCATCTAATTGACACTTTTAATACTATATAATAGAAATCTCAGAACAAAAATATAAAAATAAGGCAGCATCATTCAGCCAGGTGGGGGGGGGCGGGAGCCCCCCCCCTGCCCCCATGCACGCAGTCCCTCTCACTGATCTGACCACTATTACGTCATTTGCGAATAATTATAAGTTATCCTGTGACCATTAAACACAAGGTCGTATCCAGGGGGGAGGAGTAGGGGTTTGAATCTTCCTGAAATGTTTGTCCGACTCGTAAAAAACGTAACAGAAAATAAGTCTTTCTGGGTAGTTTATCCCACAACAAATAATGCAATTTTGTTCCAATCAAAGGCAATTTGCTCCAATGTAATTTAAATAATGCAAATTTAAATTTGCTACTGTGTCAAAATAACATCAATAGCTTGCAAAATTTTCAATGATAAAAGCGACATAACATTTCAATTCGATGCATTTGCAATGTCAATCGATCCGAAGTCAGAACCCACCAATAACTATACAGAATTTCATAAATAATAATAAAGTTAATAAACCAAGTTCTTTATTATATCCTCGCAGAAAGGTTGCACCAAACAGCTTTTGATTTCTTTTAATTAAATTTGAATTTCCACGTTTCCACTTGTTAATTTGACTTTGATCTACTTCTTCTTAAATGGCTGAAAATACTGGAAAGACGACTTAGGGAGAGCACAGCTAGAGATAACAGAGATCAAACTGGCTAGCTCTTGTATCTTTTGCAGTCAAATAATTTAATTTGAAGTTTTTTATTTCGCTAAAACTTTTTCTAACAACATTTCACAAGAGAGTGCAAAGAGCTAGTAATTAGCTAAAAGAGTGCAAATTCGGTCCGTGGAGGGAAAGGGTGCAATGAGGTAAAAAGAGTGCATTACACACGCAGAGTGTGCAAGTTGGCCGGCCACCCTGGTCCTAGTATCGCTAGCTATTTGGTTTGAACAAGAGTCAGTGGCGTGACTCTGTATTTCACCGAACTTTCCTCAAAACACTTTAAAAATAGAATAAGAATAGAATAGCATTAGTTCTCCAGTGTCTGAAACATTATGACAAAGTCAGATCCAGTCTCTGGTTAGAGAGATTACCGAACCTGTGTTTCGAAACTAATAAATTAATTAAAAACTCATAATTAATAATTGAGTGTTGTGGGAGCAGAACTATGGTTTCGTCCTTTTTTTGGTATACTGCTGATATTAGTTTATTGCGAGAAAGCGGCAAAAGTCTCCTCGAAGTGATCTCAAGTTGGATTGAGGAATGTAGACATTATATTTTGGAAAGTACCTGGGACCAAAAGTCATCGATTGTCCTTGAGTCAGAACGCGGAGACCGAAAGCTGAAGCGGATTTCGTAATCTATGTCTGACATGGGTGCCGACAGGGACAATACACCCGTCGAAAAATATTTAGATATTCAGAAATGTAAGCAAATGGGAAAACAAGAAATATTTCCATTGAAATCATGGCAATTATAAGGATTCTAATAGCATTGCCCCCTCCCCCCCAAAAAAAAGAAGGAAAACTTCCTGGTCGAACTCACGATGTCCCAGACGACTATTTGAAGTTATTCCTCCCAGCTTTTGTTTGTCCGAGCCATTTTCGTGGTTTCGTGTAGAAAGCTCCGCGTAAACGGGCAAGCGAGCAGACAGCAGATTCAAAGTTCAACAATTTACGAAAGTCCTTAAGAAGTGCGATATTTCTCTGTCCTATCGTAATCAAAAAATAGATAGGAAACAGAAAAATATAATGTAGTAATTTTTAATCCGTATGATTATCGCTACAAAGTAGGACCATGGCCCTCAAAAAACAACCCTCCCCTTCACAAGCTATTTAGTAGAAAAAAAAACCTCGCAACTTCTTGAAAAAGCATCACATAAAATTTTTTTAAATCAGTTTGATTGGAGGCAAAATATGCGCGGAAAATTTTAGGAGTTTTTAAGCTATGTTAGTGGAGGTATAAAGAGCGCTATTAACCCTTCCGATACCCCAACCAAAGGCGTCAGTTAACGAAAGTTTAAGGGGGGGGGGGCAAAATGTAATTCTCAATACATAGGAGGTGATTTTCCGTTTTTTAAATGTTTTCAATGAAAATACCAAAAGAGACATTTTCAAATGAGATTGTAAAAAAAATATATATTTCAAAATTGAGGGGCGCAAAAAATTAGGAAGGGCACGGACCTTAATGCCTCCTCCAATTGATACCATTGTCCCCTTTCTTCCCATGGTCAAGTTTTTAACGGAAGGGCAGACATATTGCAACCTGCTCTTATCGGCAAATGGGGCCATCCCAAGCACGCAACTCAAGCAGGTCTGTGTCTGGCATTCTAGGCGCTCGCCTTATGGTAAAGCAATCCCTGGAAATAGTATTTTAGTCAAAAATTTGATGAAGTCAGAACTTTGAAAGATACGGAAGATTTTGGGTCAGGAATAATTCACTCGCTCAAGGACGGCATTATGTACGACAGAAGAAGTCAGAATTTCTTTACTACAACTAACTTAACGCTGCATTAAGCCCCCAGAGGCCGAAATACTATTCAAAACTCCTCAAAGCCAACTTTTAAAGCTTCTTCTATGGTTATTTCCGTTAAACAAAAATTCTGAATTATGTACGTCTTTAAGAAAACAAAAATTAGAGTTCCATCCAAGCCTAATGAGGATCATCCCCTTTCAAGCTATTTACAACAACAGAGGTATTGGCACAGGAATGCAAAGATCTGATCCTTGGAGAGAGGATTGGAACATTTCTTTTTAGGAAGAAGCGAGCAAAAACAGTTGAGTTCTAAGCTATGACTATCTGCAGGAGAGGCTTTAAACAATCATTCGGAGGTTTTCCTGTCCATACTCACCTTCCCCGGAGGATAAAGACACGAGAGAGAGAGAGAGAGAGAAAGAGAGAGAGAGAGAGGAAAAAAGGAAAATACCTGTGTCCACGACGTGATATAAGCGACATCCAGCAAGCGATATTCTGGTAACAGAAGCTCAGAATGACATAATATATCAACCTATTTTAAAATAGAAATAAACTATTACTTACATAGGCTAATATTCCTAATACTTACAATAAAAACAGAATATAACTTAGAATTGAACGCTATTATTCTTTTTACAGATTAATAGGATGAGAAACAAGATAAGATTTATTCATGATGAACTAAACATACCATAAAAATTTGCCACCTTTCCCCACAAAGGCTCGGCCTGTAATTGCGGGGGAAACCCACAAGTAATTTCTACGTCAACTCTAGAGAAAAATCGAGAATTTTGAAGATTTTAAGATCACTCAGCAAAATAAAAATCTATAGAAATGATATCTCCTGTTTGTTATGTACTAGATTATATATAGCTACAAGGAGAGTAACCATCCTATTCGTCTGTCACTGCTGATAATAGAGCACTCTGTCAGAAAGCTGTCACTTTTGTTTGGGGGGAGGAGGGCATTTTTTCGGGAAGGAGGGTTACACAAAAAACTTTAAGAAGCGAATCAAAAATTTGTTTAAATGCAATTTTGTCACGTTTTTAAGAGTCGGGCAAATTTTTTTTTTTTTGGGGGGGGGGTTAAAACCCCTAATGCACCCCCCTGAATACGGTCTTAAAAATCACCCACGAGAAGTAAGCCAAGAGGTTCGGATTTCTCCGCCGTGCTATACGACAAATTATCCGTTTCCAAGTTTTACTGCATAGCTACTTCTAATCCGCAGCCTAAAAATTATACATCTTTATTTGAATCATAATACAATAAAAATAAGTTCTACTTTCGAATGACCTTTTCCCGATTCAAACGCAGCATTTATACTTTCCAATCATATTTAACATCTGATTCGTCGATAAAGACTCTGACAGATCAATTAATAACCGGCTCTGACATATTCTTGGCATGTTCCGTCGATGGAACGCTAGAGGATGCGCGCTTCGCCTAGTAGCGGAAATGTTTCAGACATTTTTATTCACATGCTGATAACTAAAATAGTTATTCTTTGACGTAGACATCCAAAGCTGCAGATATACCAGATAGGAGAATCGTCTAAAATGCTAGAGGATTTTTTTAATAATACAACCGATATAATTTAAAAGGAATCAAATAAAAGCTCAGAAAAAATTGGTAATAAATAGACAAGAATGAAATCACTTAATTTGTTGGGGAGAGATCAGATAAGGGAATTTTGACTGAATTTTCATAATAATAGGGAAATTTTTTTAACAATATAAAACTTTATTCTAGCATTTATGCGTCATTTTAACAAAAGCAAAACAACATACAGTTTTTACGGAAATTATTATAACAACATAGATTTATATTTACTAAAAAAAGGAGTAAAATCAAGTTTTAATGTTTCTCGGCCCCCCGTTCAAACATTAATATATGCGCTGGTTCTGGAAACTGATTTAGTATGTATTTGTAAAAACGACTTTCAAATATTCCACCACTGTTTTATTACTGCTGCCATTATTTTCCCTTTTTTATTTGCGTAATCAAACAAATCCATCAGGTGCATACTCCAGATAAATTTTATTATAGCAACAATAGGGTTAGGACATCATGTTGCACAGCATTCAATTTTGGCTTATTCATTTTAATTGGACAACGTCAATAAGTTGATTTTTTTTCGGGATGCAATTTTGCCCATGGAAAACCAACCCTCACTGCTTACTATCAAAATTTAATTCTCTATTCCTTCTACTGTCTTACAGTTAATTTTATGCTATCCTGACTATATTTTTATCAAAAGATTAGTAATTTCTTATATTTTACAGCCCTTTTATCTTTTATAAGTTTATTTACATCTATCTTTGATTTTTAACTTTGTGTAGATTTAGTTTACTGCTACAAGAATATGTGAGCCCCCATAGACGCGAGCCCCACTCACATTTTAATTAGATTCATGCAAATAGGCCTACGTCGAGTAAAATAATAAAAATAAAATTTTGAAACCAATATTTTGAAGCAATAACAAATACTGATAAATTTACGTTGTAGGAGGAGATCAGTTATGTAAAAAAGGAGGTACTTGTCGGTTATTCGAAACACACCCAATAAGTGAAGTTAGGTTAATTCTAATGGAATTTAACAAAACATGATGATAAAATAACACTTTAAAATTATGGAAACCTAACCTTACTTCCCCCTAATGTGCAGATATATAGCCCAAATTATACAAGCCCAATGTATTCTGTCTAAGACCAACGCATTGCATCATCCGTCACATGTTTTTGTAGCTATGAAACCGGTTTTCTGAGATGTAACCTAAGAAACACATTCTTGAATGTGTTTTGAATGACCGACAAGAACAAAAAATGAAAAGACATATATGCTGTTTGACCCTCATAGACTTCTCTCCCATTTGCTTCACAGTCTTCTCCCCCCTTCCCTAATGGGACCGAATATGGGCCTAGACTAAAAAAGGTTACAGATTAAAAGGTTCTGCGGGGTAATATGAGAAGAGATATATTAGTTAGACTGTATTAGTCAATGGTTCTACCTTTGATTAGCTTTCCAGCGGTGATTTTGAAAATTTTTTCATCTTCTACTTCATCTCAAATTAAAGTTGCGTATTTTAGATATTTTAAATTTCTACTAGGTTTTCCGCAAAGTGCTCGTAATACTTCTTTAAAATTTATGTATGGAATAAAGGACCCGCTTGATGTAATAAAGTTTAAGTGTGAGCTTTCAGTTGAGAAGGCTCGAAATTATCTTGAATATAGAAATTTATTCCCGTTTTTCGAAAAAATCTAACCGATGTTAACCGATTGAGGTAGATGGTTGTATTAATCGGTAGTTCTGGTTTTGTTAATTGTAAGTTGTGCCTTTATATTTTATACTTATTGAATGTATTCCTCATAGTGTATAACAGTTGGTTTGTGATGAAACATAAAGCTAATTAAGGAAAAAATTCAGTTAATTGGAAAGACAATTAAATGGGGAATCGACTGGGGTATTTTTTTTCTATCCTATTTCTGTTTTTAAACTTTAATTTACATAAATATCTTTGTCTACTCATAATTCAGTTGATTAATAAATAATAATAATGATAGAATAAAATAATTTTTTTTTACTTATGTAAGTGCAGAATGATTTACCCTAAAAATTGGTAGCCGTTCGACTACTCAGACGTCGGAAAATCTTTTAAAAATTTTGGATTTTTTTAAAATTAATGTTTTGTGTTATTCACGAAAATACATACTTGGGTCTGTATGATATTCGCTGATGAGGTAATCAAGTTCTTCTTTGCACTTTCTAAATCCTGTATATGGCCCTGATTACTTCGTAGGGTGGGTTATACAGGATTTCGTCCTCTCGATAGCAAGTACGGTTTAAGATAATTTAAGGGTGGTATTTTTGATAAACCTGCCAAAATAGGGATGATGCAAACACACGTGTTATACTATTGGTCCTACTCCAGGCACGTACGTTCGATTTTGTATTTGGGTTGGAGGGAAACTTTGAAAAAGTGGAAAGGGGAAACTTACAAATTATAGAACCCATCTCAATACTTAGAAGGCAAATATGCGCCCCAATGCCGCCATCCCCCTACGTACCTGGCCCATTTTGTGCATATCTGTTGATTCATAATATAGTCATTTTATGTTATTTGAATTTTCCCATCTTAATGTAAGCGTCTTTTGACGTTTGTATGTAGGCTATTTTCATACATGCCATTCACTAGCATGTTTGGATTTCCGGGTAGGATTTCAAGTGATTGAAAGTAGTTAGCAGTTACAACAAGCTATCCAGCCACCCATCTACAAATCAACCATCAATAAAATACTTGTTGTCCGATGTACATCGATGAACGAAAAAGAAGACGAAAAAAAAATTTGTATTGCATGCAGTGTTCCCGTCTTCGGAGTTTCGCAATTCTTTTTAAGACAAAATAACACGTTTTTTTGCAGAAAGGTAAAGAGCGGCGTAAAAGCTCAAGACAGAGATAAATTATTCTAATTTTGCCTCCTCTCGAATAACATTTTTAATGATAAATTCTAACTCGCACTGTACTAGATTTTATACATATTTTCAAACGTCTGATTTCTTTTTTTTTGCACTTTTGACGAAGATGTCCCAAAAGACAATGCATAAACAAAACCTTTGCAGTCACTAACCTATTAAAGTTCCATAAGTTTTGCAGTAGATCGCAAGTAAGAATAACATGGTAAATACGAGAGCATGGAATCGGAGCGTAATGAGAGGCTAAATCACTCCTCAACTTATAATATTTATCTTATTTGATTGTCCTAGACAAAATTTTTCAGTGAAATGAGTAAATTTTTGGAGATTTTGAAAGTTCAGGGTACAAGAACACAAGGCCGTATCCAGGGGGGGGGGGTGTAACGGGTTTGAACCCCCCCCCCCCCCGAAATTTTTGACCGAGCCGAAAATAAGTCGAAAATTAGTAAAACCTAGGTAAAAATCAGTAAAATTAGTCGAAAACTGAGTCAAAAATAAGAACCCCCCCCCCCGAAAAAAAATCCTGGATCCACCCTTGCAAGAACATGCTTGAAAATTTATGTTAATATTACAAAGTTGCTTAGACTAAGAACAAATGAAGGCTAAGAGGCGATGTTGGGTAAGGATAAGATCGATCAAGTGGGTTGCTCCTATTACCTGCTATTTTGTATAGATTATGGATTCACGAAAGATTTAATAGAAGAAAATCAAGACCCAGAATGTTTTATTCACAGTTGAAAAAAATGTTTGGAAGAATAAGATGACGAGTCTCCGAACCAAAACTAGAATATTGGAAGCTACAGTTATGATAGAATGATCCTGAAATGTGGACATTTTGGAAGACAGAGGAATATTTGTTACATGTTTTCCAGAAACACTGTCTAAGCATGGTTTTGGGTAATAATTTGACTGGATTTAGCCTATGTATAAAAAAAAAAAAAAAAAAAAAAAAAAAAAAAAAAAAAAAAAAAACTATAACGAGAAATTTGGTTTTATCCCACATTCCAGAGGTACAATGAGAGAAAAATTGAGATGAATACTTCTCATTCAAACTCAACGGCCCGTGTGTTTGAGTTTTTTCCTAAAGAAGCAAACCAACACGTCAAACTTTACCTAATTTCAATTAGTTTTAAGCGTTAATGTTGCTCCTTACTTCCAATTGAAAACTTTTTTTATTGCGGAAACAAACCGCAACCTGATGCAAAATAAGACACAGAGAATCATTTAGTTTTTCTTTACCCAAAGAAAGCGTTAAGTATTACGCAGAAATTTTACGGATGTATTTTTCAAACCTTGAACAAAGAGAAAAAGAGAGATTACATTCCTATAATTCTGGGGTTTGACTAGTGGTTTAATTTCATTAGTTTACATCTGTGACGCATATTCCTAATCCTGACACTTCTACCAATATAATTGGCTGATATCCGACCTTCACCTCAGAAGACAATCGTGTGACACTACACAATGGATACCTGAAGGCATTCTAACAAGCGAGCAGATAATACGGTTGGCTTTGTTTTATTTTTTTATACCAGTCTTTCGACAGTCAGTCACTAGTTAGGCTATTCCTTATTTCTGAAGAAATAAATAACTCCACTTAAAAGTCTTATTGGTTTTGCGTGAAATTTTAAGCCAGCTGAAGGAACGGAATTTTCTTTTGAAATTTTGCATTAAAAGCATTTTTCTGCATCTCTACGCTATGAAATATGCACACACACACACACACATATATATATATATATATATATATATATATATATATATATATATATATATATATATATATATATATATATATATATATATATATATATATATATATATATATATATATATATATATATATATATATATATATATATATATATATATATATATATATATATATATATATAATCCATATATATATATATATGAGAATCATATCTATATATGGATTCTCATTATCGCTTGTCTTCTAACCACAGACAGTTTGAGCCTTTATTTGACGTCATGGCGTCCGCAAAGATTCGATACAGCCACCCCGTAAAAAATACGAATTCTTTTTTAAAGTCCTGACCTCATCTCATGGGTGATGAGATGATGTATGAATCTGGGAGGTTTTTATAGATAGCGTTGTCGTAGAAACTTCAAAAGGGGCTAATTCAATTGGAAATTGGGAGAGCTAGTGCCCTTGTCAATAGTCGAAAGTGGTTGAAGGGTAACTAACCCCCGTCTCGCGCACACAATTTCCCCAAACACATCCAATCAAAATTTTCAGAAAGCCATTTTGTTCAACGTAGTTGAAAGTTCTGGAAATTATGTATTTGAGGATGACAAACCCCCAGAGCCCCCAGGGCAATGGTTGTAAGTTATACCCTGGGGACATATAAGGTTTTTATGGATAGCGTTGTCGGTGAAACTTCAAAAGGGGCTCATTCAATTGGAAATTGAGAGGGCTAGTGCCCTTTTTAATAGTCGAAAGTGATTGGAGAGTAACTAACCCCCCTCTCACGCCCACCATTTCCCAAACACATCCAATCAAAATTTTGAGACATCCATTTTGTTCAACGTAGTTGAAAGTTCTGGAAATTAGGTCTTTTAGGATAAAAACCCCATCAGAGCTTTCAGTGCAAGGGTTGTAAGTTTTGCCCGAGGGTTGTATAAAGTTTTTATAGAACGTTGTTGTAGAAACTTCAAATAGTCCTCATTGTATCGGAAATTTAAATTGCCCTTTTTAATAGTCGAAAGTGAGAGGAGAAAAATTAACCCCCCTCTCACGCCCTCCATTTCTCCAAAAACATTCAATCAAAGCTTAGAGATAGCCATTTTGTTCAACGTAGTTGAAAGTTCTGGAAATTATGTATCTAAGGATGACAAACCCCTGAGAGCACCCAGGGCAAAGGTTGTAAGTTATGCCCAGGGGGCATATAAGGTTTTTAATGATAGAGTTGTTGTAAAAATATCAAAAGGGGCTCATTCAATTGGAAATTGAGAGGGAAAGTGCCCTTTTTAATAGTTGAAAGTGATTGGACGGTAACAAACCCCTCTCTCACGCCCACCATTCCCCCAAACACATCCAATCAAAATGTTCAGATAGCCATTTTGTTCAACGTAGTAGAAAGTTCTGGAAGATAGGTCTTTGAGGATGAAACCCTCCCCCAGCCCTCAGGGCGAGGGTTTTAAGTTATCCCCTTTGGGCATACAAGGTTTTATTGAAAGTGTTGTTGTAGAAACTTCAAAAGGCATTTGATTGGAAATAGAAAGGGATAGTGCCTTTTTTAATAGTTGAAAGTGATTGGAGAAAGACTAACGCCCCTCTTACATCCACCATTTACCCAGAAACATCCAATCAAAGTTTTGAGACAACCATTTTGTTTAACGTAGTTGAACGTTCTGGAAATTAGGTCTTAAAGGATGACAACCACCCTCACAGGCCTTAGCGTAAGAGTTGTAATTTATGCCCTGGGGCCATATAAGGTGTTTATAGGAAGTGTTGTCGTAGAAACTCGAAAAAGGCTCATTCGATTGGAATTCGAAAGGCCTAGTGCCCTAGTGCGCGCTAGCGCTGCCTAAGTAAAGAACGATGTGGGCACAATGTGTTTTTGGTTTCTCCATACCCGGGCACTTCGTATCGAAGGACTTGTCGTAGAAACTTCGAAAAGGGCTCATTCGATTGGAAATGGGAGTGGTTAGTGCCCTTTTTAATAGTCGAAAGTGATTAGACGGCAACTAGCCCCCCCCACGCCCATCATTCCCCCAAACACATCCAATTAAAATTTTGAGATAGCCATTTTGTTCAGCGTAGTTGATTTCCAGATGGAAAATATGTTTTTGAGGAGGACACTCCCCCACAACCCTCAGGGCAAGAGTTTTAAGTTATGGCCTGGGGGCATATAAGGTTTTTTTAGAAGGTGTTCTCGTAGAAATTTCAAAACAGCCTCATTCGATTCGTAATTCAAAGGGCTAATACCCTTTTTAATATTTAAAAGCGATTAGAGGGAAACTAGCCCCCCCCCTTACGCCCATATTCCCCCAAACGCATCCAATCAAAATTTTAAAATAGCCATTTTGTTCAGCGTAGTTGTTTTCCAGATATAAAATATGTTTTTGAGGAGGACACTCCCTCACAACTCTCAGGGCAAGGGTTTTAAGTTATGGCCTGGGGGCATATAAGGTTTTTTATGGAAGGCGTTGTCGTAGAAACTTCAAAACAGGCTCATTCGATTGGAAATTCAAAGGGCTAGTACCATTTTTAATAGTCGAAAGGGATTGAAGGGCACCTACCCCCCCCCCCAACGCCCATCATTCCTCCAAACACATCCAATCAAAATTTTAAGATAGCCATTTTGTTCAACGTAGTTTTAATTTCTGGAAATTAGGTCTTTGAGGATGACAACCTCCTCACAGCCCTCAAGACAAGGGTTGTAAATTATGCCCTGGGGGCATATAAAGTTTTTATAGAACGCGTTGTCGTAGAAAGTGCAAAAAGAGCTCATTTGAAATTGAAATGGCTTGTACCCTTTTTAATAGTTGAAAGTAATTGGAAGGCAACTAACACCCCTTCCACACCCACCATTCCCCCGAAAACAACCAATAAAAATTTTGAAATGTCCATTTTGTTTCACGCAATTGAAGTTCTGTAAATAATACCTTTGAGCAGGACACTCTCCCTATAGTCTTCCGGGCAAGAATTATAAGTTATACCCTGAGGACATATAAGGTGTTTATTGAAATGGGCAACTAACCCCCCTCTCACGCCCACCATTTCCCCAAACACATCCAATCAAACTTTTGAGATATCCATTTTGTTCAACGTAGTCGAAAGTTCTGGAAATTGGGGTCTTTTAGGATAAAAACCCCATCAGAGCTTTCATTGCAAGGGTTGTAATTTGTTTCCTGGGGGCATATAAGGTTTATATAGAAAGTTGTTGTAGAAATTTCAAAAGGGGCTCATTTGATTTGAAATTGAAATTGCCCTTTTGAACGAAATTGAACGAAAATATTTAAAGCATTACTTTCTTTTTCTCTGAAAAGACTGTGTCAATATAAAACGAACAGAAATTAATTAAAAAAACTTTTTCCACAAAATAAGTTTTTAAAAAAAAATATATTAAATACGTAACCTAACGTAGGTACCTCCCTCCCCTACACCCCAAAAAACCGCAGTTTAATATCGTATACGCAATGAAAAGCACGCTATCATTGCCTAGTCCATAGCGGTAAACATGTCAAAAACGCGTTTTATCATTGTCTAGTCTATAGTGGACATGGTAGTTAACCCGAGAGGCCCGCATAATGCAAGAGTACCTTGTTTTCGTATTATGTTACCTTCTCATTAGTCTAGGCTTATACCTAATTTTTTTCAAAAACATCTACTACAGCAAGTACCCTTCATTAAGATGGCATTTGCGAGACCCACCCTATTTTGTAGCGACGAAGATACCAAAGGTTTCTTCATCATACCCAAACAATGCGTCAACAATATTTACAGTTCTCGTATAATCAAAAAGACTATGACGCAACGAAAAAAAATCAGGGACACTCAGGTAGCCAATTCCCATTAAAATTGATGTTTAAAACAACCAATCAAATTTGACTTAAAAAAGGGGAACTTGACAAACCTTCTGGCGATATTCAAGATCATATTTAAGACGAATAAATTTGTGTAGGTGACCAATTGTTATGCCTGCTGGACAAGAGAGAAACCGCTTTCCAAGAACCTAAAAGATATTTCCAATTATAATCTTAAAGTAATTTGTTGAGTATTAGAACAAGGTATGAATGACAGACTTTTTTAAGGGGAAAGGAAGCATAACTTGAGAAACGTGCCGGAGAATTGGCAAACCTTAATCACAGAATTGGCAAATCTTAATGAAGTAATAAGCAGATTTTATTATACCATATTTAAACAAGTAATATTATAAGAAAATAAGATAGTAAAGATCACTACGAAGCAAGGAGCTTACGAAGGCAACAACTCTAGCCATTTCTCAGTCTTTTTTATGAAAAAAGGAGGGCCACAAAAACTCATGCAAAATACATTCATGTAAATGCCCCAAATCACAAGCAGAGCCTAACACACACATAGCCATAGTCTATACATCATAGCCTAATGAGAAACAGCCGAGCCGACAAGACGTCAAGGGTATATGGCTAGTTCAAGCCACAAAAAGCAAATTCGTTAGGTACAAATGGAGATTTCAATCATAGTTAGAGAGAAGGGTTTTTAGTTTTAAATGGTATTTACTACTACTACTACTGCTACTCCTAAATTAGGTAGGCTACTTGCGTATTAAGCGTACTCTTTTATATACTAATGGCAGACGAAACCCGCCAGAGACCGGTTATTCCAAGAGACCGCTATTAAGACATGGAATGCATGAGTAGTTTTCATTTCGTTTACGATGTTTAAACTGTACGATATTTTAACTATATATTCATCCTATTTTATTTTTTCATTAGCATTAACCAAACTTGACTTTTTTAGCAGCATATAAAAGAGTACGTTTAATACTCACGTACCCTAAATTATACTCACTGCAGCCCCAAGCCGCCTAAGACCAACACAGGCACGTTTTCCCCTCCTCCGCCCCATTGAAGTTGAAGCCTTTTTCTTTAGTCCCCTCCAGTAAAGTTTCTATTCCTTTAAATTATTCCCCCTAATTGTTTCTCACCCATTCGGAGACGACCGGGCCTAACCCTTCAAAATAATAAGTATGACCATATTAGTGGGCATTTCTTATTCATATTATCAGCTAAAACTTGTTTTTACTATCAACTGGCAAACATTTACCGCACCTTACCATGTCTTTTGGAGTACTCACGCTTCAGAAACATACTCATTACCTCGTTTTGTTATCGAATAATGAGCAGGTAGTGTCCTCGTGGGCACTACCCTTGCAGGGGGTACGAGACATGGAAAAAGTTGCATTGAGGAAGTTAGCGAATTCAAGTACATAGGTGGCACACTAGCTCAAGGCGGAAGTTATGATAAAGAGTTAATGCTTTGGTTTGCACATGCAGGTTCAACAACCTCTCAATCAAATATTGTTTGGTAAATGTAGCAAATATTTAGTAATATGTTTGTAACTAGCAAATACTCTAGAAAGCTGAAGCTACACCTGTTCAATTTTAGAGTGGAATACTGACATACAAATGCGGATCCCGGAATCTGTCTAAAGCCTCACAGAAAAAGTTGCTTGGATTTGAGAACACTTTTTCTGCAAAGATTACTTACGATTAGCTGGATTAATAGAGTAACTAATACACAAATAACATCTGTTTCCAGTAAGGAACCGCAAATAACTGATGAAGTCAGACGAAGAAGGCGGCTATACCAAGTTGTATCACTCAAATAAGACACAGAAGACTTAAAATCTGACCCCCCCCACATCAGGAAGATTGGTGGACAACAGACCACGATTGGTCGTTCCTTAGAAGCTGAGGCAAGAGATGTAGGCTATGTTCATTTCTCAGCGAGCTGTGGTCTTCCCACTCAGGAGTCTGAAGCGGAGATCAACTGTTGATGATCTATGCTTCACTAGGTATTAGAGGTGAGTGAGTGAGTTAGTGAGTTCTTTATTTAAGAATAAAAATCATAAAAAAAACTACATCAATAAAATCTCCCCCTTAAGGCTCCATGACCGGGAAAGAACAAGGGAGAAAAAAAAATACCGACACAAAAAAATATATAAACAAAATACCAACATAAAAAAAAATATATAAACAAAATCAAAAAAGAAATCTAGTCGCCCTACCTTAATAATCCCCAGAATGACAAGCTAGACACGGGATAACACATGATTCACCAACTCAAATAAATACTTAAATAGGACCTAAGTAGTATGTAAAGGACACTTACACCTTCTTAAGCTGGTTGGCACCACATGTTTTTAGCTTATTCTTTGATGTTTTTCATCCACGTTTTTATTTATCTTGCGTCCGCTACAGCCAAAAATTGTATTTGCAAGTCTATTTAGTTTAACACTTGAATCTCCGATTTTTTCTACTTTATTAAGCCATATATGCGGGTAGTGCAACTTTCCACTCATCCAGTTCAAAGAATCAGATTTCATTTTTACTCTTCTTGGAAATTTAGTATGTACATACCCATTTTCAAATGTGAATACTGAGTAACCAGCCCCCTGTCCGCTAGAAACCTGAGAGCTCATTTTAAGCCAAATTGTGGTAAGATACCTATTTTGTTTCATGAAATGACGAAATTTATTAACTTATTTTGAAGCCTTTCCGATTGATTTTAGGGAGTCACGTTTTTTGAATCGTTCAGGGATCAGGGAATTTATTTGATGGAGGTTCAGAAAGACTACATCTTCCCCTAAGTTCAAAATTCACGAGGAGTGTAAGAAGAAACAGAAAGTCGGAACTAATCAACCAGTTTTTACAGAAATAGGATTTGCTCTACGTTATTTTTTTTCCAAATAATTCTTGTCAGACAGACGGTTAAACTTTCAAAATTAAACTAAAATAAGTTTTTAGTCTTATTTTTCTTAATTTTAAATAATGAAGCGTATTTTTCTTTTGACATCGATTCGGAATATGTGCATTTTTTTAAGTTAGGACAAACCAGCAGAGATAAGAGGATATCGGCTCTTCCAAGACATTTTTAACTACAATTGCTTCAAACCCATAATTCTAAAATTAATTATAGCTTATGTGTCAACAATCAGCAGAAAATTTGTTTGTTCTTCATTGATTTAACTGAAAATACAAAAAAGAAAAAAAAATCAAACCAAAATTCTATTCTATATTCAGAGATATAGGCTAAGTATTAAAAAAAACATATAAATCATGGGTTAGTTCCAAAGCCAGGCACACGGGAATTCCTCATCGGAAAAAGGGGACAATTATAAAAAGAATGTATTTTTTGAGAGATTATTGCAGGGAAATTCATTTCTCCAGCCTAGTGTTCCCAAACGTCTAACAGATGTATACCTCATTTAAGTGTTTTCGTAACGCTGAGTCGGCCTCGTAAAATACAGATGTATTTTATAAGCAATCAAGATAGATTTATTTTTATTTTTTAGTAAACATACAAAATAGTAAAACTAGAGAACAGAAACCACTCATAGTTTGACATAAATAAAAGTTATATGATTAATAACATAAGCCATATTTGGATCAATGAGAAGTACGGAATTGTCAATCGTTTGTGCTGAGATGGTAGGTCGTTATAATTTGGTTATTTGGTTGTTGATCTTAATATAAACCTGTATATTTAATACCCTGTTTGTTGGCAGTTCATGGCATAACCCTTCCATAATACGTTGAAACGCGTACTCCTACCCAGCGTTTCATGTACTCCTGGAGGTACCTGCGCCAAACTTTGGGAAACACAGCTAAAACCTAATTGGCACCATCTAGAGATTATCAAAATATATTTCTGGGCCAGCATTTTATAAAATTAATAGAACATTGGTTAAAAACATACCTTCTTTCCGTTTTCCATCAAGTTTGCGTCTGTACTATTTGAGTTCATCTCCTTATCTTCCGGAATTCTTCCATGACTATAATGTAAACATCTTTATTAGAAATTGGATTTTATTACGTGACAAACACACCAAATTCCCAAAAACTAATATCATATTACACTGAATAAGGGTTTACACTTATAGGAAACCCCGGTCTGTTATTAATGGTAGCCTAGATATGGATTCTTTCTTGGTTTATATTGATTTATTATTATGTTTTCTCTAATTGACAGATTTGGCGTTTCATAATTGAAACAAACCATTTAAAAAAAACTGCTCTTCACAACCGGAATCGATTATTAACTATAGCCTACTTGTTTTTTATTATGTTTTTCTTATTTATTTCTTCGTTCCTTTCTTTGGTTTTTATTGACAGCAGAAGGAGATTTAAGGTATAAGCACTTATTCCTAGTTTAATCATTGTAGTTTAGCCTTATGACTTCACATTCTTTGTGCAAATGTTAACCACGGGTATTCGCTCCGGGGACGGGGCTTTGGGCGGCGCGAAACTTCAAAAATTAGAAAAATCACAAATTTTATAGGAAATATCAGAAATCATAAAAAGCTAAACCTATATTTTTTGGAGGGGAAAATAGATCTAAAGCTCCCCCACTCCCTGCAAACATGCCTGACCTTGAATGTGATTTCTACTGTCTAAATACACTGCTGCAATCCGGGGAAAGTGTTTACAGAAATCTCGCGATAACCCCCCAAGGTTTGACGAATATTTTTTTTTATATGTAGGCCTACAACATTCCAGACCACCTTGAAATGAAGCTTCCTAAGAATATGAAAACGTAATAACTTTTTTCTGTTATTATTGATTTCAAATGTTAGTGCCTTCCAATCAAGTATAAAATTTTATACAAAGTATAAAATAATGGCCAAATGTCTGTTAATCCCACTTGATAAAACCAGTTCTCTATAATAGGAAAGGTCCTCAGGGTGTAGTAGATTGTATAATTTTTTGCGTTCCATCGATTTTTAACGCTTAAGAAGATTTGATACCTTAAAAACTATTTTGCGAGCTCCGTAACAGTAGAGTGACACAGAGTAACAATAAACGTAGTAACTTGAACAAGCAACAAGGGTTTTCGCAAGCTCCATTTCCATGCCACAGCAAAATGTTTCCTATTGATATAAATCTTTCCTAAAGCTGTCGATTGATTTTTTTTACCGCTTTTGGCGTTAATATTGTATTTTTAAGGTATATGCAAGTTCTTAATTGTTGGGTGTTGTTGGCAGTCCAAGTTTCATTTTGGCTATATTTTTTTCAGGTTTAACCAAGAAGTTAAATTATGTCCTTTATCCTTTCTGATTGTTTTTAAGAGTTTAATTATTGGCATAGTAAATGTTATAGTAATTATTGGCATAGTAATGTTTCACACTTGCTGCGATATTTTTTTTTTTTTATTTATTTATTTATTTTTTATACGTAAAACGGTCAGTTCTTAAGTATCAGTTTAAAATACAACAGCTGAAAAAACAAATGTTTCTCTGTCAGAAGGAACATTCTTTGTTTGTCAATTTGTCATACTGACAAATATTTTATCATGTAAACTGAGGTATTGGATTAACTAACGAAGACATCGCGAAAGACAACATTGTCAGAAGGCCAGACATGCGCGAAAAACAGTCATTTGTGAATTTTAAGTTGAAAGAAATCAGTACCAAACAAATTATACATCCCATTAAAGACACATGCTGCACTAAAAGGGATGTCAAGTTGTTTGAAGTATTAAGTACATCTAAAAACCCATTTCATTTGTATTCATGTCTTTATTTATTCATGATTTTCTAAGATTTTCTTTTGCCTGTTTTAAATACCGAAGTTTTTAGAGCCGTATCACACTTCCATCAGTGTTGCTACATGAACTAAATTAGATACGTATTTTATGCATAAAAACTCAATCATCAACAATCCGTTGATTCCAAGAGACAACTGCACTTTCAAAGACAAGTTTGGTGCCAGATATTTATTTTTATAGTTATTATTTTTTTCTGATTTTTAACCCAAGTTTCGTCTTTTTTGTTTTTAATTTAGCACTTACTACTGCCAAAAACTACACAACTACAACTGAAAGTTTTTCCGTTAAGAATTGAGTTCCCTCTGTACCCCAATTTTGAAGACATATATGGTTGCGTAAGTTTCCACTGAAACCCATTCAACTAATCGAACTTCAGTTGTTCTTATTACTAACGGATTTCAAGAATGATCAGACTGAATGAGAAGGAAACAAATCCATTTCCTCGAGAAAGTAAGATGCTATTTGTCATCCAGAAAAAGAATGAAAATAGTCAATCCATCATTAGTGTGCTAGCGGCGATAAGACATAAATTGATTTCAAAAATCGAACTTGTATAATAGATGCTAGCTCAAAATTGTACATGACGCAACACCCAAATTTTTAACCCTGCCGCAGCTTCATTTCACTCTCTTTTTTATTTTAAATAAAAAAATGTATTTTTTAAAACTTGTTTTCAAAATGGACTAAAATGTATATTTTTTACCCGGGAGTCTGTGAATAAATGTGAAAACGAGGGGAGCAAAACGGATTGGGCTTTATGTACATAGATATCAGCTTGAGCTTGATGCATTGATAAATGCATCAATGAAAAAAGTTTATGAGCTGTAAAAACGAGTTAAAAATATCAAATTATGTGAGGTCCAATTCATTTTCTTCAAGGAAGTCAGTGTAAGACAAAAAGACCAAGAACTAAAACTAGAGCAATCTCCTCTACTAGGGCAAAAGATAATTAAACAAGAAAAACGGAAGATGCTAAATGTATCGAAATCTACTGATGACCGAGCCACATTACAGCCCCAATTCAAATTCCACTCGAGTATATCACTAAAAGCACATCACTCGTAATTTTTTGGTTGAACATAGTTCTATTTTCATGCATAGACGCTCATAAAGGGGGGAGGGGCTGGCACCTCCCTCCTTGGCTGAATGATTCTGTCTTATATTTGTATTAAATTAAAAACTTTTTCCACTAAACAAGCTTTTCAAAGAAAAGTAAAGAGCTTCATTAAGCCAAAAATGGGCAGAAATAAAGTCAAATAATCTTCCAAGCATAAAACTACCACAAATCACTATTAATAAAAAAATGAAACTCAAAACGAACGAAATTGAAATAAATAGCCGAGTCAAACTCAAAACGATCAAAAATTAACATTAGTAGGGCTGACAACCCCCTTGCCTTCTCAAGACCAGAACATAATTTAGGCTTTACTAAAAAAAAAAAAAAAAAAAAAAACCGTGAATTGGCAGTTTAATATACATATACTAATATTTATTTCTTAAAGTCTTAAATTTTTCATTTATTTAACTAAAAAGTAAAAATATTTAAGTTAAAAGTTTTTTGTTTTCAGTATAGTGCTAATTATGTTCTGGTCTCGAGAATGCATAGGGGTTATCAGCCCTACTAATGTTAATTTTTTCTTGTTTTGCCAAAAAACAATTCCATCTAAAAAATCCTCCTTATCATACTTTTATTTGAAAAAAAAATAATTTCTGGCCATTTTTCAGATCATACCAGAATCTCCTCCCTAGAAAAAATTTCCAGGAACCCTCCCCCCCACACACACTAGGAAAAATTATCCAGCAAATTCCAACCCTGCTGAAAATTTTCCCTGGACAATACCCATGGAACGTCTCCACATACAAAATTGAGTCGGCAACGAGAAAGTAAGACAAATAAAAATAATTTCATATTGGAATTCTGGTAAATTTCTACAGTGTAAAATTTCCTCTGGGAAGTCCACCCCTCTAAATTCACCCCCCACGAAAAAGTCTCCTCGTGTAATATCCCCCAGAGCAGAAAATCCCACTTTCCCCTAAAAAATGTCTGTATATTTCCCCAATAACAAATACTGTATAATACGTAAACGACGGGCAATTTTAATGGCTTAAAGCCCTTTCCCCGAGACATGTAGGGGGCTATGCTATCCCCAAAGACAAACTTACTGGACCTTTCAACGATACTGAACAAAATGAGTATCTCGAAATTTTGATCAGACGACTTTGGGCAAAAATGGGGCATGGGAGGGGGGCTAGTCACCCTCCAATTTTTGGTCACCTAAAAATACCACTAGAACTTTCAATTTCCGCTTGAATAAGCTATCCATAGATATTCTAGGACCATTGATTCAATATAATCACCCCTGAAAAAAAAACACGTTTTTTCTGGCAAAAATTAAAAATTCCATATTTTATGCAGATAGGAGCTTGAAACCCCTACAGTAGGGTTCTCTGACACGCTGAATGGTTTGAGTCTCGCAGTTTTCGATAGGTAACACTAATGAATCTTGTATATTCGGAATCAAACAGTTCGTGGTAGCGAGTTGTAAGTAAGGAGCGACACGGCTCAGTAGCGACCGAAACTTTAAAAAATTGAGTTTTGATATCAATAAATATATTAAAAGAATCGGCTTATTATGCTGATTCCAATTAAATAAGATTCATTAAGCTTAGTATTACTTATAAAAGGGTACGAGCCTGAGAAAACTTGACTGATTTTCGACAAACCCCCTAAAAGTCAAGGAATGTTAATGAAAATCACACCATCAGATCCACATTACAGCCCCAATTCAAATTCCACGCGAGTATATCACCAAAAGCACATCACTCGTAATTTTTTGGTTGAACATAGTTCTATTTTCATGCATAGACGCCCATAAAGGGGGGAGGGGCTGGCACCTCCCTCCTTGGCTGAATGATGCTGTCTTATATTTGTATTAAATTAAAAACTTTTTCCACTAAACAAGCTTTTCAAAGAAAAGTAAAGAGCTTCATTAAGCCAAAAATGGGCAGAAATAAAGTCAAATAATCTTCCATAGCAAGCATAAAACACCAAATCACTATTAATAAAAAAAAAATGAAACTCAAAACGAACGAAATTGGAATAAATAGCTGAGTCAAACTCAAAACGATCAAAAATTAACAATAGTAGGGCTGACAACCCACTTGCCTTCTCAAGACCAGAACACAGTTTAGGCTTTACTGAAAAAAAAAAAAAAAAAAAAAAAAAAAAAAAAAAAAAAAAAACCGTGAATTGGCAGTTTAATATACATATACTAATATTTATTTCTTAAAGTCTTAAATTTTTTATTTATTTAACTAAAAAAGTAAAAATATTTAAGTTAAAACCTAGGCCTATTACTTATAAAAGGGTACGAGCCTGAGAAAACTTGACTGATTTTCGACAAACCCCCTAAAAGTCAAGGAATGTTAATGAAAATCACACCATCAGATTCAGCATATAAGAAGACCCTGCTGGAGAGGTTTCAAGCTCCTATCTACAAAAATGTGCAATTCTGTATTTTTTGTCAGAGGAAAGATTTTTTTTTCTTTTCCTCTGGGGTGATCGTACCGAGCCAATGGTCATAGAAAATTGAGAGAGGGTTCATTTGAAGGAAAAATAGAAATTCTAGTGCCCTTTTTAAGAGATTAAAAAGATTGGAGGACAACTATCCCCCCTCCCACGCCCCGTTTTTCCCCAAAATCGTCCGATCAAAATTTTAGATAATCCATTTTGTTTAGCATAGTTCAAAAGTCAGAAATACTATGCCTTTGAAGAGAACATGATCCAGCCCCTGGGGATAGGTGTTTAAGTTATGAAATTTGCCCATTGTTTACGCATAGTATTTGTTATTGGGAAGTCTGCAGACATTTTTCGGGAGGAGGGGGGATTTTGTGTTAGAAATGGGTTTCCGTGTGGATAATTTTCCTTTCCAGGGAAAATCTTACATTGGGAGATTTGAAAGAATTCCTATACGAAATTATTTTTATTCGTCTTGATTCGTCTTTGCTTATTCACTTTTGCATGTGGAGATGTTCCGGAGGAATATTCTGAGAGAGATTTTCTGCGTGTTTGGACTTCCAAGAAATAGTTTCCACGGAAGGGGGGATTTCTGGAGTGATCGTAAAAACGATTATTACAAAGTATTTTTCAAATGAAAGCATACTAAGGAGAATTTTTCAGGATGAATCTTTTGCAAGAAGTTTTACGGAGGAAGAGGGGAGAATTTTCAGCGGGATAGAGTTGTCTGGAAGAAATTTTACGGGTGAGGGGGTGTATTTTACGTGGGTTGAACCTTCCAAGGACGATCCCGTGAGGGGAGGGAATTTTTCATGGAGATTGAAACAGATTTACCGGCATTATTTGACAACAATCCGAAATTAAATTAAAAACAAACATTTTTTCAACTGAAAGCAAGGAGCAACTTTAAAACTTTCATATGAACTGAAATTATTCCGCATATGAAGGGGTCGCCTTCATCCTCAATACCTTGCTATTTACGCTAAAGTTTGACTGCTTGTCCCAATCTTTTAAGAACGACTTCTGAAACACGTTTAATGAGAATAGGAATATTATTTTAAATTGCTAAAAACTTTAGCGTGAAGAACAAGGGACTGAAGAGGGAGGAAACCCCTTCATATGAGTAATAATTTCTGTTCGTTTTGAGTTGTAATGTTCCTTCTTACTTTCAGTTGCAAAAACTTAACCATTAAATCCAATTTTTTAAATATATCTTCATAATAAGGTTAGAATAAGGGCAGATTTTAATCCTCTGATGGCGTGTCACATTGTTTGGAATAAGTTGCCTGAATCAGCTCGAGGGGCCACTCATTCGGTTCGTTTAAAAAAAATATTGTTGAAAATTCTTTGGCTTCTAAGAAGTTACTTTTTTTTTAGAGTCTATTTAATCTACTTAATTAATTTAGTCTATTTATTCTATTTATTTTTGTTTCTATAGTTTTAATTTTATTTATATTATTTTCTTCTCCTTTTGCTCTTATGTCTGTGAGTAAGTGATCATTTTAAATTTTCTTCTGTTTTTCTTCTCTAGAGTAAGTAACTCATTTGTCTTCCTCCTTCTTTACACGCCAATGAACCTTTGGGAGAATAGTAACATGTAATATTGTATGTGCATTTAATGAAGAATAAATCTTATCATATCAAAATTCCGTTTTCTATAGTTTCGGTTACTATTGAGCCGAGTCGCTCCTTACTTACAGTTCATTACCAGGAATTGCGTGAAAAAAAAAATTTCCGACATTTGTTTTAAAGCTTCGTTAAATAAATTTAATTTGCTTCATGTTTCAAAAAATTATGTATAGGTGTAAGTATGCATCAACTATTATGAAGGAGGATCTGTTTTGTGAGGGGGGGGGACAGACGCTTGAAAGGTACATTTTAATACCCAATTTTCCTTTAAAAAAAATTACTTAACATTCGGATTTGTTGGAAATTTAATTGCAATTTAACATTTTAATTCTTTAGCTGAAAGTGGGGCGTAAGCAATCCAGCATTCACAATTATCAATATATACAATTTAACAATAAGAGATTGGAGGTTTACAAGGAAGTTTACATATCCAAGATGAAATCTTGGTTAGACCTGTGGGGATGATCTGAAAACCGATCAGGAATTAAATGACGATGGCCGTTTCCAAAGCTTAAGAATTCTAATCCTTCTTAAAATGTCATACATGCAGTTTCCATATTGATTTCCAATTTTTTATTCCTGTTTGGAAGACACCCCCCTCCGGGAACAAAATTTTAGGGCCCATAATACTGTTTAATTTTCTTCTTATGCATGTTTTCTATGTTCGGGGAAAGGAAAATTCAATTTTCAGCATAGCTTTTGTAAAATTATTCTCCAGAGGTCCTTCATCCCACATTCCACTTTTTTCAGACATGAATGTAAAAACACAGGTATACAGGAGAGAGGACTAGGGGCCAAGCTCATATTTCCGAGAGGAGGGATTTAGGCCAACATTTTCCCCTGAAATCCTGAGTTATTACATTATAAGTTTTTGTATTTTACACCATAATTTACAGATTATTGGGACTTTTGTCGAAGTTGGTTCCCGCCCAAACACAAAATCCTGCGCACCGACACGGCCTACCTTTACCCCTAAAATCCTGTGACTTTCAACTTTCTAACCACGCAATTTTCCTGTATCCCAAGAGGAGCAACTATTTGTGTCCTAATTGAGCTTCTATTGCTGGCAATGGGTCAATTTCGTGAGCTGGGCTACTTCAAGCAGAAGTCTGTAGAAAAAGGTCCTTTACTTTTATCCTTCCTCTTGATCGAATTTTGAGTAAACTTTTCTAGATTTTTTCATAGTCGAAGTCCTGTCACAAACCAAAATCCTGGGGACGTATTATTCAATTCCCACAGAAGTTACTGTGTGCCCCAAAAGAATTCCTAGTGGATTACGGAAAGGGAAAAAGCTTACGGAAAGGGGCTCAGCTGTTGCTTCAGCCATGAAGACCTTGCACTGCTAAAAGTGCGTCAAGTTGTTGGTTTGTACTTTTACCAGAAATAAGACAAGCATAGATCTGAAGGCCTTTATGTGAGTGTATAGATCAGACACTAGATTTTTCTCTCCTTGTAGTTTTAGGTTTAGATATTTTAAATGATCTGTAATGTCTGCAGTAAAGACCAATTTCCATGCCCACTCTTATAAGACAGTAATGACTATGACTTTCCTTTATTTTCTGGGAATTCGTGTATTTCCTTTCTTAACTCAAACACCCTACTCAGAACTTTCTCAGAAGTTAGTCATCTTATTTCTGAGCAAAATGGTAAATCGTGCGATGTTGTGTCTGCATCTTTCAATATGTCTCTGAACTGTCTACCGTTGAGCCCCTGTAACCTTATTAAGTTTACCATCTTCCGCACAGGATTCAGTACGCTCCTATGTCTATATATTTCGCAAACAAAACTTGCTGGTGATTAATATAGAGCATGGACATTTGATATTGAATGTGTTTCACGTTGCACATCTGCTTCAATTGACAAACCAATCCTTTTTTTATGTCACTCATCTTTCCTCCGTCAACAGTCAAGCAACTGAAACTAGTCCAGTCTAGTTATAATCAGCATTTTTTTTGCAATTCATTGAATATATCCTCTCCCGTAGCTGTGCCGTACATGCTACGCGGAGAAGCCAACTCTTCCATTTAATGGCACTATGTCAATTCATTGACTTTGAAATGATATAACGCCATATTTTTCTGGCGATTAAAAGGTCTCCCCGTTTATTTTGGGTGTAATCCCTAGTGGGTTACGAAAAATAATTGTTTTTCCTCCCCCCAAAACATTAGTAGTGGGTTACAGAGAGGGACACAGATTGAAAAAATACAACTTTTTGAGCTAAAAAAAATTATCATAGTTTCCTAAAGACTATCAAGTTCTTCCATTTATATACTTTTTTGGTACTTTCCCATTATGTGGGCATTTACAAGGAAACCAGTCACGAAAAACCCGTTTTTGACGGGTTCATTCAAGAGACGGCTGTAGAGTAATGCAATCCATAGCGTGGTTTTCATTGCGTATACGATATTTAAACTGTTGTTTTTTGGGGTCTAGAGGGGGGAAGGTACCTAGGTTAGGTTACGTATTTAATATATGCAATGCTTTAACCCCACCCCTCCTATTGTGCAATTATATAGCCCAAATTTGTTTATAAAATATTATATAGGCATCCTATTTTATTCTATTTCATTAGCATTAACCAAACTTGACTTTTTAGAAATGCCCATATAATGGGAAAGTACCGCTTTTTTAACACGAGAGAAGGAATAAAAATAATATAGGGAGGGAGGGGTCAAATGATCACTCCAACTCCCTCCCCTTCGCTGTGCCAGCATTTATGTCTAGCGAGGTCACTCTGTTTGAGCTAAAAACTCATAACTGCGCACGATGATAAAAAAAAAAAAAAAAAAAAAAAAAAAAAAATTGTGACCAGTGTTAAATTACGAGTGCCACGCAGTTGTCGTACAACTTTTGTCCATAGCCAGTCTCCTCGCAAAATATGGAACAACTTTGGATCCATGACTTGAAAACATTGGTGATTCTACATACCTCCTGCTAAAAAAAAACAATTCCCAATGTAGAGTTTAAAGGTGAATTAAAGCCAACTTGTTTGTATTTGACAAAATTGTTTGCAAATGCATCTTTTCCCCCCTAAAATTAATTATATTCAGGACGGAAACCATCCCCAATGTAATATAAAAACAGAAATAATTGACAGCAGTGCGTTCACTGGTAGCCAAGGAGAAATGCCGCGGGTGAGTGGGAGGAAAAGGAGGCAGGCCGATCAATGTATCACCACCCGCTCAAAGCAAATGGGAGAATTTTCTCTCTTCGTCGTATTAGCTAAAACTAAAATATAGACAATTTAGATGAAAACTTTCGATTATACTTCAGAAATTTATAAAATAGTTTAATGTTCTGTGAAGAGTAAAGTTAAATTTACCGAGTCTTCGAACATTTTAACATTAGGCTATGTCAATCTTGCAATTTTGAAATTACCGAGTCAAGGAAAGAAAGAAAATTACGGGTGAGGTAAACCTCTTTATTTAAAGTAGAGAGCACAATATAGTACTTCATCCTTATTTTCTTTCTCTCTCAATCTGTGAGACATGTATCTTAAGCGCATTTAGAAAATACTGATGGCAGTGTTCACAGATAATTAGTAAAGCTCCTGTTGCAGAGAACTTGTTTGAACGACAGAAACGCAGATGAAGACCTTGAGCCGTTGGTCCCAGTGACGTCAATTCACGAAAATGCACGGGAGAGGATAAAATATATTTTTCAAATATTGGAGCACTATTTTTTTTTTTTAAACAAAAACATATGAGGCATTTTCAATTGAAATACCCCAGCAAAGATTTTATTTCAAATCAAAGGGAGGAGTGTAGGAGGTGGGCCAAATGTCCCCAACTGTTAATACCACTGGATATCCCTATCAAAATCACAAGTTTTTGGTACTTGGGCACTATATGGGCCTTTACAAGGAAACCAGACACGAAAAACCCGTTTTCGACGAGTTAATTCAAAAGACGGCTATAGAGTAATGCAATCCATAGCGTGGTTTTTATTACATATACGATATTTAAACTGTTGTTTTTTGGGGTTTAGGGGGGGGAGAAGGTACCGTACCTAGGTTAGGTTAGGTACGTATTTAATATATGCTATGCTTTATCCCCCACCCCCTAATGTGCAAATAAATAGCCCAAATTCTAACGGAGTCTGATGACTTTCACCCCCCCCCCTGCACACTCCTTTCTTTAGCCTTTTTAATGTGGAAATTCCCCAAATCTGTAGGAAAGTCAGTCAGTTCTTTCACGACCCTTGTATAACAAAGAAAAGGTTAGCCTTATCATTTTTATGAACAAATTTCATAATTATTCCTAATGAGAAAATAGTGACGAAGACCACACTGCCTTTTGCAATCTTTTTGCAAGACAGTGGAGATAATTTGATTGAATGTTTCGGCCCTTGGACATAGGGCCGAAATATTCATTCAAATTATCTCCACTGTCTTGCAAAAAGATTTCCCTATTGTTCTTCGTACTTTTGTTATTCCTAATGAGTGGCACAATTTAACTAAGGCTGTGGCGAAAACAATAATTATGCATCAAGCGAGACGGTTAAAGGGATAATCAATTTTACTTTCCCTAGATTGCCTAAACAGTCAATCATAAGGCTGATCCACTTTAGTAGTGATATCAAATATCCCCAATTTTTGGATAATATACCTGTTACTGAACAATAGAGGGATTCAAAAAAAAAATTATAAAACTTAAAAAAATTCACACGGATACGGTTTTTATTGCACTTAGTTAAAACCTGCGAGTCAAGTGTTTGCTTACTAAAGTGATCTTTCACCCTGACTAGCAAGCCATATTTTGTTACAAAGTTTTCCCATTACAGTGACACTACCAACTCTAGCATAGCTGTAACTGTAGAGCCAACATGCAATGAAAGGTATTTAATGGATCCAAGATACAAAAAAAAAATCATTCGATTCCACCCTACTGAATGACGCTGGGAATCAATATTACTTGCCACTAGGAAATCTGTTTTTATAGGTGTAATCTCCCATCCTATCTGCCTTAGATACGATTTTAATTCATTACTTGCATTCTGTATGGAAGAAAATTATTCGGAACAAACAAATATCATGATCATACGACAAGGGGGCAATGTCAATGCCTTTTGTCACATATGCTGGTAGCAGGGGCGAATCTCCAGCATTTTCATTGGGGGGGGGGGGGGGGGTGCAAGAGGGGCCCATATCGAGATAGTCAAGGGGCATGGGATATATAATAATTATTTTTCAACATTATTGGGGAGAGGCAAATGCCCCACTCCCCCCACCAAATGATGCCCCTGGCTGGTAGGTACCACTTGGTTCATCAAACTGCTTTGTTACATAAAACGGAACGAAGCACTGACCCTTATTTGACTATAAGACGCATAGAAATTCCGGCGAAAAGTTGCTATCCTCCCCTCAAAAAATTATAGCATAAAGAATTATCATATCAACCTTTCAAACACTGGATTGCGACCAATCTATGCGCCAAATATGAGAATAAAATTTTCAAAAAAGTTTACGGTACTTGCATGATATAGCCTCGACCTAATATTCTTCCTCTAAGTAGAACCTGTTTCTCTGAAAATCCTAATTAAATATACCTAAGCATGGTAGAAATATAATACTTTAGAAACAAATTTGGGCTATATACTTGCACATTAGGGGGGGGGGTATTCAGTTGATAATTGATTAAACCAAAATACCGAAGTTAAGTCTTGATACCATTGTTCTAGCGACCTTTGGTGTAATAAATCAAATGATGGTAGGGCTAATCTATTAACTTCTTAAAAAAGTAGTTTTGGATTATTTCTGGAATAGGTGGCCATTTCACGGTCGGGCGAGTTAATCCCAGATGCAATGGGCCTACCATAGCCAATGTTAATATTTTGCTTCATCCAAGGTTTAAGAAACTGTCCCTTTTTGTGTATCCTTATTGCAGCGGAAGTCATAATTTTCATACAGAGCCGTCCCTAGGGGAGGGGAGGGGGTCATGGTAACCAGGTCAGCTCCTCCAGACGCTGCAGATGGGGGCGTCTGGGGATTGCCCACTTTCATCAAATTTTTCACTTTGATCCGGCTTTTTTCTTATATTTGAAAAAAGTACCGTAATAAATTTTTCCCCAGGTATCACAAACCTTAGGAGCGACTCGACTCATAGCATGACCTACTTCGGCATTATACGTATCTAATTTAAGCGAATCAAATAATATACGCGTTATCCCAAAGCTGTTCCTGAAACTATTTCGGACTGCAATGCATATCGCAAAACATGGACGACAGACACTTTTAGGTAAAAGAAATCACTGGTCAAAATTTTATCCGATACTTTAACAAGAGTTTCTTTTTAACGATTCAAAATTTTTTAACGAGTTTCTTTTTAACGAGTCCAAATTTGCCACGCACCCCGAATTATGAACATAAGCATAATTTCTTTTTGTCGGTGCCACACCGTTTCTTTTTAACGAGTCCAAATTTGCCACGCACCCCGAATTATGAACATAAGCATAATTTCTTTTTGTCGGTGCCACATTTGTCTTTCGACCCTGACGATAATAAGAACCGGAACCATGGTAAATAAAATTCCCACAAAGCAGAATGGCATTACCAGAAGCTCGCATTTTATGCGAAATTGTTATTTCGCATAATGCGAATTTTATTTTTCGCATTTTATGCGAAAGACACTTGCATATGTTATAGCGGAACGTTCGTCAGACTATTCGTTTTGTAATTAGTAGGCAAATAAACTGCAAGAACAACAGTTTGAATAAGATCAGTGGTTTCCGACCAATTTTGGGCCATGTCCCACCTAGGCATTTGTAAAATCCGGATGCTCTCTCCCTCCCAATAATATTCAAATTTTGTCATTCAAAATTTGATGTATCCACCTGAAGGGAGCTTAAAAGACCATTAGCTCGGTACTGTTTTTTGGGTTGTCCTATTGGCATATTTTATACTAAAACAAAATATTATATAAATATAACTCCTTTTATACAATGTATAGTCATTAAAATACTATCATGCATCTTTTTTTCTCTTTAAACGCATATGAATTAGACGTCAATCATATGAAAAGTGTTTTTTTTATTGAGGTTCTAAAGTATAGTCAGCAGAAGGGTACACGTCCTGCCCCTGACCCACCAAAATATTGCCATGTCCTACTGGTGGGGCCTGTGCCCACTGGTAGGTTCAGGGTCCCCCTCCAAGATTTTTCTGCCGCCCTATTCCTCTGTTTTTTTCTTGTTTTTACTCTTTTTTTAGAATAAATTTGTCGATTTGTTCGATTATTGGCACCTTTGTCACATTGGGCCACCAACGATTTTACTCACCCTTGTCACATTGGACCTCCCCCAAGATTTTACTCTAGTTCCGCCCCTGCCTGTGCCTACGTTGGGAATCGCTGGCCTAGATCCACATCAATAGAAACGTCATTGGTTTCAAGTTAATAAAGTTCTTATCCACCCTAATCGGGACGACCTATTTGATTAGACCTAACTATTAGAAGAAATAATTTTGTGATGTTAAAAATAAATAAAGTTAAAAATAAATCTTATGAATATAACTCAATTTGGACCTTTATAACAGCAACGGAACACGGTTACGGCTCAAGATCGTCGGACCGTTACCCCAACGCCCATGACTATGAAAAAATTTTAAGCAAAGCGTGTTTTTACCTTGAGTCCATATATTCTACTGACAGAGAAATTTGGTCATTCGGCGAGAAAAACAGCATTCTTGAGCAAATGCCTCCTTCTGGAATAGAGCCTAAAAAAATTAAAAATTAAACTGTAGGAAACAAGTCTCTATATAGAGATCACGGGCAAAAACGAAATTATTTCTTTAGGGGAGACTAAACATCTCGGGAGGGTGGCAAAGTTGACAAAAAGGCACTTGTTAGTTAAACGAAACACACTCAAGAAATACGCTTCGGTTAGATCTCAGAAAGCGGTTTCATAGCCACAAAGACAAGTGACAGGTGATAGAATGCATTAGACTTGTATAATTTGGGCTATATATTTGCCCATTAGGGTGGGGGTGAGGTTAGATTAGGGGCATTTCCCAAATAGTTTACCCCCACTCCACCTCTAATGTGCAAATATATAGCCCAAATTATATTATTATACAAACTAAAGGTTATATGCAGATTATTTTTCATTAATTTTAACCTAACTTCACTTCTTGGTTGTGTTCCGTTTAATTCACAAGTATCAAAAACATATTCACAAATTGCAAAATATATAGCAAGTTCAACAATTTCGAGGAAGGGATTGCAATTTCTACCTTGAGGACTTGTAGGTGGGAATTGCAGAAAATCGGTCAAAATTTAATTTTTAAACATCTTTGAAGGTGTCGGTCACCCAACTCCAGTAGATTTTTCAGGGTTCATAATCGGGGGGGAGGGGGCAAGGCATACCACAGGAGTGTAAAAAAAGTATTTAATGTCGGATGTTAGAAAAAAAACTACACGGTCTAGTCTGCAAAATGTAGCGTCATTTTCAAGATAAAGAAAGGGGTTGAAAGTTATGTTTAAAGAATTGTTTAAAAAACTAAAAAAATGATTTCAAAATTATGGACCATTAAAATTCGACTGACTATCTTAAGACTTACATATCATGACATTTCGACCCTCTTTTTGCAAAAATAGATATTTTTTGGGATAAACTGGCAGAAAACGTTACTTTGCTAAGCTTTCTGGGCTATTTATTGTTAAGACTTACAATCAGGGCCGTATCCTCGATTTCTTTTTCGGGAGTGGGGGGGGGGGTACAAAAAGATTTTGGGGGGATTTAAGAAAAAACTTAAAAAAACGCATCACAAATTTGTTTATGTTCACTTTTGTTACGCTTTTACGTTTGTTACGTTTGGACAAACATATCGGGGGGGGGGGTGTTTAAACCCCTAACCGCCCCTAGATATGGCCTTGCTTGCAATTACTATTTAGTCAAATATCTAGATAAATAGTAACTTTACTTAATATAATTATTGAAATAATAGTAAATTATTAATAGTAATTATTGAAGTAATATGAATAATCGAAATAATAGTTACTGAATCAGCTTCGAATGGCGATTTCTTTACACCGCAGTTTTTTTTCAAAACGTGTTTTTAAAAACTTCCGGTTTCTATGGGCCGTTGCTCGCTCATTAGTAGGTTGCAGCTGTAGCTACAACCCTTATAGTCAATCAGGAACGATGATTTCTTTCTAAAATGGGGTTTAATTTCCGTCTTCCATGAAAGAAGTATAATAATCGATTTTCCGCAGTCCTGTTAACAATCCACATGGCAGTCACGTGGACTACAGCCAATGAATGCTGATAAAGCAAATCAAACCCCACCCCTTAATAGGATAGCTGTTTTTGTGACTAAACGGAGAAAACTGCAGGGTATTGCAAGCGTGGATGGAGGAGCTTTTTATATAACTTGTAAGGTTCAAAGAGAAAACAGTCTATAGTTTTACAGTTTGAATCAAGGATGCTTATTAGTAGCAAAAACCAATAGTATCAGCGCATCCGCAAGCCAAATTCAAATACGTGAATCGGCCAAAATTTTAAAGCCTCACTTAAAAGGAGTAATAGACGTATCACGCTTTTTATTTAATCGAATTGAGGTATCGGAAACAAGGGATACGAGTTTAATCTCTTAGGTTCGGAGCCATAACTCAAGTTATGGCTTAATATATATATATATATATATATATATATATATATATATATATATATATATATATATATATATATATATATATATATATATATATATATATATATATATATATATATATATATATATATATATATATATATATATATATATATATATATATATATATATATATATATGGGCATATATATATATATTTTCATATATATCTGTGTGCGAATGTGTGTGTGTAGTATTTATTTATTATATATATATATATATATTATTTATTTTTTATATTTTTTATAAATATATATTTTTTTTTTTTTTTTATTTTTTTTTTTTTTTTTTTTTTTTTTTTTTTTTTTTTTTTTTTTTTTTTTTTTTATATATATATATATATATATATATATATATATATATATATATATATATATATATATATATATATATATATATATATATATATATATATATATATATATATATATATATATATATATATATATATATATATATATATATATATATATATATATATATATATATATATATATATATATATATATATATTCTCCCCCTTCCCCCAGATTTTGAAAAATAAATTTTGCCCATCCCCCCAATTTTCGTGAATTGAAGCCTCTGAAAGACACCTGAGTTACATGGATAGCATTGACAAGATAATTTAACATTAAATATAACATGAAAAAACAATTTTATATTCAACTAGTTTTTTCATAAGAATTGCGTAAACATTCAAATTTTTTCATAAGAATAGTACCACTAAAAACATCATAGTATACTGCCAGTGCTAGATGGATCACAAATTGAGAAACCCAGCTCCTATAGGTCTCAGTCCAAATTATAAAAAACAATAATTTCTCGAATCTTTTAGCCGAAGTTATAACAGAATATAACAAAGATTTTGTCAAACACAACAGGCTCAGCGACGTTGCTATGTGAAATTCAGCGTGTATGTCTTATTGGCAGCTAAGTTCTCGAGAACTTTCCTGGAAAGTTTCTTGGAGAAAAATACTTTGAAAGTCTTTTTAAGGTAGAGTATCCATTGTTCATTCTTTCGGTATTGTATGTGCCTCTTTTCTTAATTTGGATTCCACTCTTCAAAATGTAGTGTTTCTTCGAAACCAACTCATGCTTACGTGCGGAACTGCAACCTCTATTTCCCCGCCTTGTTTTCCAACGAAACACAGGGTGCGTTCTATGTTCGGAGTTAAAACAAAAAATCGCGAAGAAAGGAAGAAAACGAGGACAATTAACAGCCAGTGAAAAAATTATGCAAATATTTCGGTCAAGACCTCCGCTTGACCGTCCTCAGTGCAGAATAAAACTGATAAAAATATAAAAACTAAACCTTAAAATAAAAACACAACACTAACACCAGACGACCCTTTCCTAGTAACGGTGAAAGGGTAACTGAATAAAAAACAAGTTGAAATGGAATTTCAGAATTTCGTTTTGCATAAAGCGCTTTTAAAGGCTGATCGCTTTCCAGTTTCATTGTTATTAGAGACTATTCGATTGCAGAATATTACTTTGTGGATGGATGTAAAAACGATCAGAATCAATAATTTTGTCATAAATGGGACTTAGAAAAATTTCTCCAGTATCCCTATTGAGACCTACCTTTTGGTGAATGTGCTTTTTTATTTCAACTGCCTCCCTGAAAACTTGCGTGAGACCTTTAACGGGGGCAACGATGGAGGCCTCGTCAAACAAAATGAAATGGTGTGGACTCTCGTACACATGTTGCGCCAAGGCGGAATCAAAAACCTCAGGCCTTTTGGCGTAACCTCATTGCCTTGTCGATTGAGAACTTGTGCTCAAATAACCTCTCCCCCAATTGCTGCTGGGTTCTACCAACATAAAAACCGCCACATGAAAAAGGAATTCTATAAACACCACTACCCAGAATGGGGCTGGTTTTATCTTTGCCGTTGTTAAAAAAGTTCTGTGTAATATTTGAATTTTTAAAGGCGACACTAAGTTTATGTTTTTTAAGGATTCTTTTCAATTTGTAACTCAATTTTGGAATGTAGGGTAGAACAGTGAAAAGTTTCTTATTATCCACCAATGGGACGGTATCTGTTGGAGCTTGTGGACCTGATGCACTCCCCTCTGCCTTTTTTCGTCTTCTGTCTAGAATGGTCTCAAGTAATTTTATAGGGTATCCATTGCAAAATAAAATGTCCTTAATATAGTTCAATTCTGAGTCTATGTGGGGCTCTGAGCATATTCTTATTACTCGGTCAACCAAAGAAATAACAACTCCTCTTTTCATGCGGGGAGAGTGGTTGGAGGAAAAATGCAAATACCTATCGTTATGCGTAGGCTTTCTATAAATAGAAAATTCAACGCCAGGAGACTTATTGAAAATTAGAACATCTAGGGAAGGAAGTTTGTGGTTATGTTCTAGTTCTAAAGTGAACTGTAGGTTAGAGTCCAAAGTGTTTAGATGAGTTAAGAAGGAGTTAAGTGACTGCCCTCCATGCTCCCAAACAGAAATAACATCATCCAAAAGCCGACCCCAGAACCGATGTTTGATCGGAAAATTTTCCAAAGCAGAGATTTTTATTAATTCCATATAAAAAGTTGCCAAAACTAGACAAGACAAGGGTCAAAACAAGGTCAAACAAGATCTAGACAATGGTCAAAAAATTTTCTCAGCCGCCCGATCATTAAGACGGTTTGTGCAGGTTCCGAGAAACCTGCACAAATATTTCATCAGTCTGCTATTCTGAACGTTCCATATTTACTTTGGAAATGGGAAAAACTTGAGGACGGATAAAAGGCACGTTAGCACTGGAGTTTTTGGACCCACCCTTTCCCCTCCCAGTACTTGAATACCGAAAGTTTTCCAATTATTCCGTATTTTTCAATATGTTTTGCATAGTTCAGCAGTTCTTTTTCCCTTTATTATTCCCCCCCCTCATACAGAAAAGAACCAATTCCTACGCTTTTGGCTGTTGACAAAAAAGTTAGAATGATCAATAGCCCAGGGGTGAAAATTGCTTTTCTTAGCCCTGGTTTGTCTAATTTCTTGTAAATACCTGTTTCTGGATGTTTTGAATAAAACTCTTTCCGGCGAGCCATTTCCGATCGAAATAACTCAGGTACTAGCTTGTAGACCAAATCTTGGCGCGTCCGATCTGGCCTTAAAACAGAAAAGATATAAAATCAAACGAATTGCATAAAAACAAAAAGATCATAAAACTAAAATAAAATGCAGAAACAATTGAAAAGGATACATAATAAAAACAGAGTGAAACTAAACGGATAAACACGTTACAAAGCTATACATAGGCTATATCAAAACGGAGGGTTAGTTGGCAGGGATATATTTTTCAATGTTTTCAGTTTTCATAACAGTTTGTGTCAATATTCCAGAAAAACAGCTTACATAGCTACAAGCTCGACTCGATTTCATTAGTAATGTATTGTTGGTTTTTCGCTATTTAGTACGAGTAAATTTCCACAATGATAAATTAAATCTTTCCAAGAAACAAACTGTGGCGGCGATAATCATCCTACAGGCGAAAAGCATCTTTTTGCTTCATAGTATAGGATGGCAACAGACAGTAGGCTATTCTTACAGAAGACCACTTTTCGGGCAGGTTTGCAGGGAGGGGCCTTTGGACCTTTTCAAAAAAAAATTTGAAATTTTTGCAAGTTTTAGGTTTTACGATTCAACAGTTTCATATATTTTCGTTACAATTCGCCAACTTGTCACTCTTTGTTTACGTTTGCCATTCCCTCCTGAAATAATACAAAACACATTAAGCATTATGAAAAAGACCTTAATAAAAGTAGCTCAGACGATGATAATTGCCAATTCGTAAAAAAAAAAAATAAAAAAAAAGGTTTAGAAGGTTTAAGGTTTGAAGGTTTAAGGTTGGTTTAATAGACCATATTTCAAATAGGTTTAAGTTACTACAAAGCTGACATCAAATGAGATTGGCCTAGATTACAAAGGTTAGGTTCAACATTATTAAATGTTAACTTCAATGCAAAAAAAAAGTAAGGTCTTGTACTGCTGTATATTCGCAGTTTTTTCAGCGGTTCTTAGAATGTATTTTACCTAAGTATAAATATTATTAGGAGTTAGTCTTTACGAAAATGACTAAACGGGAAGAGTAAAATTCCTAAGGGTATGATTGGATCCAGCCGATAACTCCTCAGGCAAGTCGTTAATCCGCAAGATCGAGACATATATCTTCGCTAAGTTGACCGAAAATTGTCGCTAACAGTGTACTTTGGGTTAGCAAGGCGGATAAAAAAACAAAACAATTTTCTTTATCCCCCCATGCTTATGCTGCATATATACAGACAAGGGGGAGGGGGGACTTTGGACCCTTGTACTCACCCAACAAAATGTTTAATTATTCTTTCAGTTTAAACGTGTTTCTTTTTCGAACAATAGCCCAGATTTTCAATATTTCTTTTAAGCTTGTCTCCCTCTGAAAACAAAGGGACCCCGAAACAAATTCAAGCACACGTTCCTGGCGGCAGTGCTACACTGAAGTTCAGAGATAAAGAATGTTCTTAAATTTTGGCTTTTTAGCTTATAAAATTTACCATAAAATCAGTTTCAATAGACCCTTCCGAAACTCTAATCAACATTTTGTGGTAACAAACTGTAAGTAAAGAACGACTCGTGCTAATAATAACAAAAGCTCTTTGAAAAATGTCGATAAAAAAGATTGTATACATGAAAAAAAAGAGCATGTTATGATGATTCTAAATAGTCTATATAAAATTCACAAAATTTAAAATTAGCTATCAAGCGTTAAGGACTCGATAAAATTAGTCAACTTTTCGAAAAAAGGGGGGAACCTTTCCTAAGAGGAAGAGTGATTTTGTTAAAAACTCCAAAGACTTTTGGACGACTGTGTCGCAGTAATTCAAGATATCCATTACAAACTGAAATGAATATAGACAAATCATAGGCAGCCCCTGCCTGGGCAAAGGATGATATAACTTCAATATGCCTTTTTTATTTATTTTTTTTTCGTAAGGCACTGTGTATAGAAATTGTCGTAGAAACGCCGCAGGGCACCCATTCGATTAAAAATTAGAAGTTTTGAATTAACTTTTAAGATTTAATAGATATTTTGATGTAAACCAACCCCAACACCCTTTTCAGGTGACTACCATCTTGGACCCCCCCCCCAAAAAAAAAAAAAACAAGTCGAAATTTTCAGACAACCATTTTATTCAAAATAGTCGAAATGTACAACAACTGTACGCACGTAATAAATAGCAATAAGAGGGCTATTGAACTAAATCAAAAGACACTATGTGCATCCTGGTTATCAAAATGGGATATTTTTAAAATCTTAGGTGCGGCTAAGGGTATAAATTCACAACTTAAGCGAACAAGCTGCAACCTCGAAGGAATATTGGATGGGTGGATAAAGTAGATTTTAATTTGGTCTTGAGAGACACAAACCGACCTTATCACGGACAAAAGGTGCTCAAATATGTAATGGGACTGATTCTTACTACGAAACATTCTTTTTTATTTTATCTACTTTGAAATTCAGGCCGCGATAGACATTTCAATTAATGTTTGAAAACTAATGGGCCCTCAACCAGAGACGAATCAGGTTGCATTGTTTCTTGAAGTTCTATAGAAGAACAAAATTATGCAGATTTCCAACTCATTTATTAGATTAATATTCCCCCTATCATTCCATTCAAACTTTTTCAAGTACATCTATTATCGAAATTTGTTGCAAAGTTCTGTCAAAATATAACATATTAAGCTAAAATGTTGATCCTAATGGCGAAGAACCGGAAAAAGCTGTACAAATATTCCATTTTTAACCAATAAAAATACAATGTCACAAATTAATTTAAAGGAAAGCATTTTCAACAAAAAGAACATTTCAAATAAAAGTAATGATTTACATATAATCAAAGATGGGTAGAAATACAGGAAATAATGATTAAAGCGAAAATGAAAAGAAACAGGCTAACTCTCACCTGAAATAAATAAATGAGACCCAAAACGAATAGAAATCACAATGGACAATCATGTCAAATTAAAAAAAAAAAAAAAAAAAAAAACAGGAATTACCACAAACAGGACAAGGGCTAATACCCTCTAGCCATCAAAAGACCAAAGCGTTATTTTGTCTTTACTGAAAACGTAACATATCTTAAATGTTTCTCTTTTATAACGTTTATAAATCTAAAGGTCTGATATTTTCAGGCATGGATATCATTATATATTAGATTGGAACCTATATTAATTAGTTCTTTTCAGTAATCTTGTTTATTACGGTGATTTTCTTTCCTTTTTTGCTGATGTTATGCAAAATAAGAACAGTTCTCAAGATGACAATCGTTTATACTAAAGCGCAAATGGCGCTCTAGGTGTTAAAAGGCTGAGGAGCCGTAACCTCTCCTGTTGACAGTAATTCATGTTCGATTTAAGTTTGACTGGATTAGATACGTTTGCAAGAAAGAAGGTGATTCGAAACTTGGTAGCTATATACAATTTTTTTTAGGAGTTGGGGGGATGAAAGGTCTAATAATCAGACAAAGCAGAAACTTATGGAATAATGAAAAAAGGTAGCAAGAAGACTATAGAAGAAGTTTCAAAATTATGAGGTCTTCAAAATTTTTATGAGGGATATTGCCTACGGATTGTTCTGGGTACCTGGCTGACTGACCGTATTTGAAACAGTCGGCTGCATGGAAAGTGTTCTCCAAACCCGTTTTCTATGTCTATTATTAGTGAAAGGTTGACTTTGCTTGGGAACGTCCTGAGGATGAAGGATGACATATTGCCATAGATTTTGCTTTTTGCCAACTGTCTAGGGCTAAACGGAATGCAGATCCTCCGCGGTTGGAGTGAGAGGATGACATAAAGAAAGATCTATAGGAAATGGGAGATTTAAAGGCAATGGGAACTTCCTGGGAGAGTGTAAAGAAGGAGGCACTGAATAGATTGGGATAGAGTAGGAGCATGCGTAGCCGTGTTGGCCTCAGGCGGCTTGGTGCTGCGGTGAGTAGTTATTAGTAGTAGTAGACATTCCGACGGGTCGCTCCCTCTCAGAAATCATGTGCATTAGGTGATGCGCGCGAAGTGTGGCGTAACTATACCAAGCGTTTTGGGGAGTATGCAAAGCGAGTACTTGTTAAGAATCCAGTAAGCACGCGAGAAGAACCGCATCGAAATCTCAAAGATGCTATATGAAAACAGGTTTCCGCTGCATAGTGAGGTATTGCTCACTCTGCGATAAATATTTAAACTTTAGTTTTTTGGGGTTAAAGGGGTAAAAAAAAGGTACCTAGGTTAGGATAGGTTAGTTTACGTTTGGTTATGTGTTCAATGTATACTATGCTTTACCCCATCCCCCTAATTTGCAAATATATAGCCCAGTTATGTTTCTAAACTATTAAATTTTCATCCTATTTTGTTTTATTTCCTTAGCATTAACGAAACTTCACTTATCACGTGTTTACTGGATTCTTAACAAGTACCGCTAAGCGTAGCAGAACGGTGCCAACCATGGCGGAACTGCGCGGCAGACGTGGCGTTCCGAGATTTACACCATCTGCGCGGCAGATCGTGGCAACACGAACTGCAGACTAAGTAAGGAGCAACGCGGCTCACTAGTAACCAAAGCTCTAAAAAACAGCATTTTGATATCAATTGATATACCAAAAGAATCAGCTTATTATGCTGATTATGCTGATTATCAGCTTATAATGAATATACAATATTCATTAAGTTTAGTGTTACCCATCAAAGGCTACGAGCCTAGAAAATTTGCTGGAGTTTCGAAAAAGAGGAAAAACACCCCTAAAAGTAAAAGGATTTTAATGAAATCACACCATAGATTTAGTGTATTAGAGATCCCTACTGTAGTGGTTCTATGCCCCTATCTGCAAAAATGTGGAATTTTGTATTTTTTGCCAGAAGAAAGATCACAAATACGTATGCATTTGCTTCTTTTTTTTCCAGGGGTGATCGTCTCGAACCAATGGTATAAGAACATCGCGAGACGGCTCATTCTAACGGAAAATAAAAGTTCTACAGGCCTTTTTAAGTGAACAAAAAATTGAAGGGCAACTAGCCCCGCTCAATCGTCTGATAAAAATTTTGAAATAGCCTATTTTGTTCAGTATGGTTGAAAGTTGAAAGGTACAATAACTATGTTTTTGGAGCTGACATGACCCTCCAGAACCACTAGAGGAAGGGCCGCAAGTTGTGAAATTTGCCCATTGTTTACATATAGTTTTAGTTATAGAGAAGTATGTCGACACTTTTCGGGGGGGGGGGATTTTCTAGGGAAGGATTTTCTAAAGGAGAAGTTTCCCATTGGGATGGAAGTTTCCCTGAGTGAACTTTAAATGGAAAATTTTATACGGGAGGAATTTTCCAGAATTCATATACGAAATTCATTTATTTGTCTTGATTTCTCGTCAGCCCATCAAGCCCGTCAACCCCATTACACATGTAGAGATGCTTTGGCGGCATTGTCTGGGGGAAGTTTTCAGCGGAGTTGGAATTATCTGGGGGATTTTTATGTAGTTTGGGGATTTCCCACGGAACGGATTCTCCATAGAGGAATTATCAAAGGAGACATTCTCCATGAAGAAGTTTTCTGCGAGAGAAATTTTCCACTGGGGGGGGGGTATTTCCGGGGAATATTTTCTACACAGGAGGCATTTCTTCATGAATTCAAAAGGGATCAGAATTTAAATAGAAACAAGTCTCTCTTCAAATGAATGTATGCTAAGGAGTGTTTTCCAGAAGGAATCGTAAGCAAGAAATTTTCTGGTTAGAATCTGCAGCGAGGATGGAATTGTCTGTGGGCAATTTCCCGGCGGAAGAATTTTACGTGGAAGGAGCTTCCTTTTTTCGGGGGGATTTTCCACGGAGGGGGGTGAATTCCCTGGGGTTATTTGAAAAAAAAATCAGAAATGAAATAAAAAAACAAGTTTTTCTACTGAAAGTAAGAAGCAGCATTAAAACATTAAACGAACAGAAATTATTCAAGTATGTGAAGGGGTTTGCCCCCTTCTCAATACCCCGCTCTTTACGCTAAAGTTCGACCTTTTGTCTCAATTCTTTAAGAGTGATTCCAGAAACACAAAGGACGTGTAATTAGAATCAAAACCTTTTTTAGAAATTCTTAAAAACCCTTTCGCGTGAAGAAAGAAGTATTGAGGAGGGATAGAGCCCCCCTTATATACGGAATACTTTCTGTTCGTTTACAGTTTTAATGTTGCACCTTACTTTCAGTAGAAAAAGCTTGTTTTTTTATTTATCAATCGAAATAATCCCTGTCTGTTAGCCTACAAATCATAGCCTACAAAGATGATTTTATTACCTAAAAAGAGGGTTAGAAGCACTGCAAAGCTTACCTAACATGCATGAGGGGTTTGGTTTTGTGAACCTGAACATCACACGCAGGACAAAAGTTACTTCCTTCTAAGTACTTTACGATGCATGACTTGCAAACTAAAACACAGAACTTATTAATATAGGGCCTTGGGTCATTTTTTTTAGAGTATAGCGGGTATATATTATCAAAAATATTTAACAAATAGCTAAGGTTATAGAGAACTGATAATTCAATGGGTTCTGCGGCATTTTTTGGAAAACTGGAAATAAATCCCCTTAAGGTGAATTCTCGGTGTTATTAGTATTCAATTTCTGAAAAATCCTAATGACAATGACGTCAGCGAGTTAAAACCACAATGGTAGTAAAAACCTGATTTTTCAGGGGGTGGTGCATCCCCATTAAACCGTCAGATCTTTCTTATAACTTAAGACGATACGTTCCTCACGACATTAGGTTAAGTTGCGTTACATTACGTTACTTTATGGTTACGTTATGTAATCTTGGGGAAAAAAAATTCGTCGGTAACATAAGCAGTAACAAAAGAAGTCGGGTTCCATATAAATAGAATTTAATGTCACGTAAATCTACGTTACGATATGGAAAAGTGAACAAAGCAGCAACAAAGGGGAATTTCTAAATGAAAATTGATATTTAGAAATTTTTGAAATTGATATTTTGATTTTGAATAAAAATTGACATTTTTTCAAACAAACTAATGAAGTTTTCCTGAGAGCCATTTACACTTGATCAGAGTTTGAATACCCATCAACATTCCACATTTTATAACTTTACGGTTTTTCCATTAGCACTGTGTAGTACGACTTGTTTAAAAAATGAATATAGGCTAAACAAATTTGTGAAGGTTTTTTAAGTTTTTTTTCTGTAGCCTCCCCAAAAAAATTTTTTTGTACCCCCCCCCCCCAAAAAAAAATACTGCATACGGCCCTGCCTATAAAGTTATGCTTTACAGAACGCAGATTATGTACTTAGCATCAAAAAATTACGTAGTGAAAAACCGCTTAGGAATCCACTATGAATGCTCGCACCCTTAGTGAGCAACACAATCGACTACCAAACACAGAATAAGCGTAAACCAAACAAACTTCTGAATCAGTTGTTTGGAGGACTTTTTTCTTCCTTTAGTTTGAATCTGTGTTCGTGTAACAATAATGCTTGCTATGGGCCTAATACTTTTAATTACAGAAGCATCAGTACGTCTGAAACTCATGCTCATACAATAAATTTCCCGATTTTAGCAAATAAAAATTTTAAGGTTTTAAAATAATTTTTCGCTATTAAAAAGAAAAGTATGATAATTCCGGACCCAATAATTTTTCCCAAAATATTTTAAGACTTGACACAGGAGTTTTCCTACTACTTGGAAGCTCATTATATATATATATATATATATATATATATATATATATATATATATATATATATATATATATATATATATATATATATATATATATATATATATATATATATATATATATATATATATATATATATATATATATATATATATATATATATATATATATAGTGTGTGTGTGTGTGTGTGTGTGTGTGTGTGTGTGTGTGTGTGTGTGTGTGTGTGTGTGTGTGTGTGTGTGTGTGTGTGTGTGTGTGTGTGTGTGTGTGTGTGTGTGTGTGTGTGTGTGTGTGTGTGTGTGTGTGTGTGTGTGTGTGTGTGTGTGTGTGTGTGTATATATATATATATATATATATATATATATATATATATATATATATATATATATATATATATATATATATATATATATATAATAAGACTTATTCTTCATTAGACACACATACAATATTACATGTTATTATTTCCCCAAAGGCTCATTGGCCTGTACAAAGGGGGAAGACAGATGAGTTGCTTACTCAGATATGAAAAGCAAAAGAAAATTTTAAATTTTAAATGATCACTTACTCACATACGAAGGAGTAGAAAAGAAAATATAGATAAAATGAAAACTATAGAAAAAATTAAATAAATAAACTAAATTAATTAATTAGAATAAATAGACTAAAAAAAATAAAATAAAAATAACTTCTACGAAGCCAAAGAATTTTTAACAATTTTTTTTAAACAAACCGAATGAGTGGCACCCTCGAGCCGATTCAGGCAACTTATTCCAAACAATATGCCTGCCATTAGAGGATTAAAATCTGACCTTATGCAAGGAGTAAATGGAACTTGAACATGATTTATCATATTGCGAAGATTATAATTATTTTGATCAGAGGTAAAAGATAGCGGCTTAGGGGCCGGGGGAGGTCACCATGAAGCTGGGAAAAAGTAAAACATGCACATGAAAGAATGCATACTGACTCAAGATCAAGTAATGGTAT
>NC_142794.1:94498171-94596364 GCF_049724085.1 Artemia sp. Qi Xiang Cuo | reverse complement strand
AAAATCATGGCGCGTGTGTCTAGACAATCGTTACGCAAATTAGAATTAGGCCTATGTGTAAGAGATTGCAATGCTATAATCTCTGTCCAACACAAATTGAGTGGGGGGAAAACATCTTTTAAAATATATGAAATTTTAATTTTACAGTGTTGAAAAAAAGCAAAAAGCGTAAAGATGGAGGAAATGGCTAGAAACTAATCAGATTTTGAAAAACCGTGGTCTTTACTTGATAGCCTCCTCATAGAAAATTGTGTTTAAATAAAACGGCAGTTTATAACGCAAAGGCAGTTTTCTATGAGGAAATTATGCCCGTGGTATAGTATCCCTTTTCGGCTTCACTACGAGCCGATTCAGCAGACTGCTGAATGTATGTGATAACAGTGACCTGATTTAAAAGGGGGGGGCCATGTCCTTTAATATAAATGACATAATTTTACTGTGATGAAATAAAAGGTTTACTTCTAGGCCACTTAAAACTATAATATTCTAGCAAAAATAGCATTTTGTGATAAAAAGGTTCTCAAGCAGTAAACTAGAAAATTAGCTAAAAATATTATTATGAGATAGCGGCGAAGAGATAGCAAAGATTAGAAAAGAGTGGTTTCCTTGCAAAAAATTATATTTAGATATGTAATAGGGGTTAATATCTCACAGAGATAAGTTTATATTGGGATTGAAAAAGAAAAAAATGAATAAATAGAAAGGTAGGAAAAAATGCATACATTTTTATAACCCGGCTGCACTTGGGTGCCAGATGGCCCGGGTAGTGCGGGTTGGAGAGTGGACGGGGCGGCGTCGCTATGTTCTTGCGTGACTGGGCCGGCTATTTCATGATCTTGCATAGCTTCGGCAGTATTGGTAGCCGTCCACTCTCTCTTTAACTTAAACCCAGGCTGCATTGGGGCTGGCACTGATGGGGCTGCCTCGTCATCTCTGGCTTTCCTGAGTGGAGGGGGCACGCATTCTTCATAGTTGGCCTTAAAAAGAAGAGAAAAAATTAGTTTCAAAATAATTTTCCCCTTTTTTTTACAGAATAAAAATTAGTACTCCCCTAACCTAACCTAGCCATAATTTTGTCTAGAAAACCTTTGTCTCAAAGACGCCCCGCCCCCCCCATTGTAAGTAAAGCACAAGTGAAAATTTACGAGAAATATACTAAACTCAGGAATAAAATGCTATTCAATTTAAGCATAATAAAGTTATTTATTATTTTTATTAAAAATCTCGAGCCCTTTTCAGTAAAGCAAAAGTCAAATTTGCGATGAAGACGCTATGATGTTAATTTGATCAAAATTATCCTTTTTTCTGTGAGACCCTTTGGTTAAGCCGCTAACGTAAGGATTATGAGGCCGGATGTACTTTTAAAGGGGTGACAGTAATTATCACCTGTTTAAATCATAGCGGAAATGTTTAAGTCAAGCTAGCGGCGGCTTAAATAGAAACGGTTTATTAATAGCTAAGGGTTGTCACTTTTGATAGAAATAGAGAAAGCAAGAATTATATCGATAAAAAGAGTATTATTTCTATTGCAAGAATTAAAGTCGTAAGGAGTGGGGGGTTTAGATGGTTAAACAGAGCATATTTTATAGTCTTCTAACGACTATAAAGACAGCATAGTGGAGTTTCTATTAGAGTGGGAGACGGGGGGGGGGATTTAGCTGGAAATATAGAGGGAAGGATAATTATTTCTTTTTGCGAGAATTTGGGATTGTAAAACAATGGTGGGGGGGGGGTTAGGTTTCGAGGGTAAAAGAATATATTTTATGTTTTCCATTGATTATAATGATGTTTGTATGGTTTGGGGGGGGGATTTGGGGTAAAGGAATATATTTACGTTTTAGCTGAATATATTGGAGGATGTCCAAGGAAAATTCGTTTGAAAATAACAAATGTACTTACATGGTAAATTGAAGTTGCCAAGGCTTCAAGTTCATCAAATTTATCCATTGTTGTTTACACAGCGTCAAAATACTTTCTGATAATTGAATCACATTGCATGTCCGTTATATACGAAATCTCAATGGCGAACTGTTATGTAACGGGGAAAATAATATGTAAGCAGGCCTCTGATTGGCTGAGAGGGAGGATGTATCCAACTCGCTGATTGGCTGAGAAGGAAACACGTGATCTAACTGTTTCCGGGAAAGTTATAACATTTGGCTTGAACAACAACATCAAATACTATTTCTGGACACCATGACATTCGCGATCGATTACGCAATCAAGTTCTCGGAAATTCACTTCCCCCTCGAGTCCTAGATCAATAACATTGTTCCCGTTAGAATTCAATGCGCATGTGCAACCTTCGCCCCGGAGCTATTACACATAAAAACATCAAATAAATCAACCTTGGAAAAAGAGGTCATTGACCCCCATTAACCACGTGTTCTCCCTAGGGAGGCTATGCCCATATTTGGTGTACTGATAGGAGATACGTTCTTTTGATAACCGAATTTTGTACTGCCACGACCTTCTGATAGGGTTCTACTTACTTGCGACTAGCCCAAAGTCTTCTTCTCAAATCCTGTAAGGTTAGGTCAGTAAGCTACCAGGTAGTGGTGGGGGTTCGTTAAATTAGACGAGTGTTTAGGGGGGGGGGGCAAATTTATAGTTATTTCATTTTTTCTAATGAAAATACAAAAACAGGCAATTTCAACGAAAATACCAGACAAAAAAATATTTTTCAGAATTCGGGAGGGGGGGGGGGGTTTAGCAAGAGCCTAGTGGCAGCGTTGAATGAATGGGAGTCTGCTAAAATACGAATTTCAAGAGGTCTTCCTCCGAAAGAATAGGAATGTTTATTCATAGATAAGCAAATTAACAGTGAAAAGCAGGGGCTTGTCTTTTCTTCATATGTTTCTTTGTCAAAACTATATGACTATGTGTTTGAAGATTAAGATAACCTACTATTATAAAAACAATTATTCACTAGATTTTCTTGTCTAAATATTAAGTTTGAAATAGTAAGCGCGCGAAGGCTCAAGTACACAGGGCGAGTTTACAAGCTACAAGACGGCTGTTTCTCAAGCAGCTCGTAAAATAGTCCGATGTTAACGACAGAGTGGCTAGAAGGGGTGCACTTGCGCCATTTTTGATCTTTTTTCTTTTTTTACGCATTAATTTTTGAAATCAGCTCATCTGGGGGGGGGGTCGTTCATTTGGCTTATTTTCATTAGAAAAATGGAGCTTGTCACACTTTCGCTTTTTTGGTGGCGCACCTTTAAACCAAACATCTGGCAATGCTGGTTAACGATGCACACGCTCGGTATGCTGCTTGTATAAACATTCTGGAAAAGTTGATGTTCCGACTGACTTTACACACAAATCGCCAGTTTTTGAGTAATCTAGATTGTAAACTACTCAAGTGTGGTCACATTAGCTTGTGTAAAAGTTTCTAGAAGCGGTCGGACAAAACATCTAGGGACATCGACCCGAACAGCAGACGAAGACGCATGGTTTCCACGCGTCAGCTACTTAGCTTCTGAGGAATTGGGTGATTTTGTGGATACTCTACTACTAGTGTACTCGCTGGCTGGTTAGCTTGTGAACTCACTCTGTTTACTTTGGGCTTTAGGATCAAAGGCCAATATTCCCAACAGTGAGTTCGATTCAAATATATATGTTTTTTTTATTTTTAAATATATTTTGTCTTAGATATTTACGTAAAAGTGAATCTTGGAAGCTGTTTCACATTATCTGATGCATTTTTATTTTAATAAATATATATTATTTTAAATCTTTTTACCCTTTAAATCTATTTTTTATAGTACAAATTAAAAAAAAGGTTTGTACTTGGAATTTGACTTCTTGATATAATAATTAAAACAACATTATTATTAAAAGGACGGAGAGTTTCAGCCAAATTTTCACTTTATATATCATAGATTGTTATGTATATCAAATGAGGATGTCTTGGACTATATTTGCTCTAAGACATTTATATGAAAGTAGCTTTTGAAAGCTGTAGGTCATATATTTTAGGTTGTCAAATTCATAGCCTATTTAGAATATATTTTGAATATTTTCTGTAATTTGCATCAACTATTGTAATGTTTTTATCATTCAAAATTATGTTTCACCAAGCCGATTAAAAACACTATGTATTTAGAAAGGGGTTTCTTAAGAGAATAATTGAAACACTACAATTATTGATAAAGCCACTGCTTTCCAATCAAACTAAGGTTTTTATTTGCAAATATATTTTGCAGAAATTTAAAAAGGAGTAAACAAAAAATCGCGAAGAAAGGAAGAAAACTAGGACAATTAACAGCCAGTGAAAAAATTGAAAAATCATGCAAATATTTCGGTCAAGACCTCCGCTTGACCGTCCTCAGTGCAGAATAAAACTGATAAAAATATAAAAACCAAACCTTAAAATAAAAACACCAAACTAAAATTGGGCGACCCTTTCCTAGTAACGGTGAAAGGGTAACTGAAAGGGTTAATTGTCCTCGTTTTCTTCCTTTCTTCGCGATTTTTTGTTTATCAGGCTTAGCCAGTGTGGTCTCAGAAATTATTTAAAAAGGAATGACTCTCGAAACCTTTATTTCATATTATATTTATTATTAAGTGTCTTTTATGTTTCACATAAAATACTTGTATCTTTTGATCATTTAAATTTACTTAAAAATAAAAATGAAAAATCTATGGCAAGAATTAGATCTCTGAATACAACACCCAAACATTGAAATTGTTGAAATATAAAGTGAGTTTCAAGAAAATATCGATGATATTCTTGGATATTTACATTAAAGAACTTATGTTCGTTCATTTTAATCTGACATGATTAGGATTAGTCAGATTAAGTTGGGTTAGGTTATGATTATAGATATGCATAACTAGTGAACATAAGATTTAGTTACGTTAGATTTAATTAGCTTAAGCTATGTTAGTATAACTTAGGTTAGATTATGATTTTGAACTGTTTTAAATTAGATTAAAATAGGTAGAGTTAAACTGGCGCTGAAACTGAACTAGTGTAGCAATCAATTGTTTTTTTTTATCAAAACGATCATAAATTATTGTTCATTGAGAAGACTGTCAGGTGTTTTTTGAAAATAATGAAACCTGAGCAACTTCTGGAATCTGCCTGGAGAGTTTCCAGGTGGTCTGGTAATGTAACATCCACAGCTGTGATTGTATTATACCAAATGTAACTGTCTAGATTAGAGGTTCTTAATGGTTTTTCGGGTTACGGCTTTCTGGAAAGACCAGATTTTTCAGCAGCTCCCTTAATACATTTTTTTTCTGATTTTTCGACCTTCTTGTAAAATCATAAAATTACATTTTTAATCCAAAGCGAGCATTCATTTAACAGCGAAAAAATTATATCGGATACTATGTTCCTTGGGATAGTCAGCTGGTTGTGGTACAAATGTATTCAATAGGGGTTCAAAATGCAGTTGAAGCGTATTTTAATGTGAATAGGTAAGTTTTAAAACAAATTAAACAGTTATTTTAAATTCAAAAACTATTTTTTAAATTTCGATATCGAGGGTTGGGATTTCCAATAAAAATGTCTAATTGTTTAATTGAATATTTTATGTAGCCATTATGATGGAATCATGGCTCATCATATAGTGACGGCTTACAGCTAGAGAACCATTACTCTAGACTTCAAATAATTACTTCTTTTTCATTAGTCCCACGGTACCTGTCAATTTTGTTTTTCAACCAATGATCTTGGCAGGGCTTTTCAGAGAACGTGTTTTCAGCGAAACTGTATTTTAATTTAGTATAGGCTAATGGTATTGAGTAATGGGTAAAAAAAGGAGATAGTGTCCAGCGAAGTAACTATATTTATTGCTACCTTATTATCTTGTCTTATTATGATTAGGCTGACCTAGGTTGCCTCTGATGGGATTAGCAAATGAAAAACTAGGAAATCGTGCCGTCGGCCAATCATATCTGATTTTTTATAAGCTTCTGGTGGCTCTAAAAAAATGCAGAGCAGGAGTCATGGATCAAGTAATCGCGACTGCAATATGGACAACTAGCCTGAAAGGCCAAAAAGTGTATGCAATTCAACAGAATAAGATAGAACGAAATTATGAAAACTACTTTTTTGGGAAGAAGTCGATGTAAGCTTTTGTGAGAGCAGCAGGATACTCGGACATTTTGGGAAAAATAGAGAATACCACATTTTTTAACATTCTGAATATCTGTTTTTTGTTTTTGTTTTGTAAATGCATAAAGATCTTTTATTTGAAGAACGAAAAAACAGGTCTCAAGAAGGTCACTTGAACTCAGGCATCTGGAAATTGCACATTAAGGGAGACATATTCTGGTCCGATCAAAGCTTAATAGCGTTATTGGTGTATTACTGAATGTTCCGTGATAATACAGGGTGTTCCAAAAGAAACAGTGTACTGAACACAAGAAAGGATATTTATACATTTAAAATGTTTAAATGTAGTTGAAAATGTTTTCCCAAAAGATTTTAAATATTATATTTAGACAATTTAGAATTCTTTCCATATAAAGTACATGTTGTTCATGAACTGAAGCCTCAGGGTTCAGAAAAACGCGTACTCTTCTGTCGGTGGTTTGAAAATTTTATTCTAGAGAAAGGTGAAAACATTTAAACCATACATTCTTCAGTGATGAAGCATGGTTCCATTTGTCCAGGTACATGAACAGTCAGAACTCTAGAGTGTGGTCTACAATAAATCCTCATGCTCTGTTTCAGAAGCCACTCCACGATCAAAAAGTTGGTGTTTGGTGTGCTTTGTCAAGGCGGCGTATAATTTGACCTATCTTTTTTGAAAACACCATCACATCTGATCGTTACATTCATAATATCCTGGAGCCATTTTTTGATCAACTGAGGGAGCAAGAAAAGCAACAAGGCTGGTTCCAGCAAGATGGTGCAACTGCACATACGGCTCGTGTCAGTATGGCTGCAGTTGGTAATGTCTTTGGGGATCGTGTGATCTCTCGTGTTTTGTGGCCACCTCGATCACCGGATTTAACACCTCCTGACTTTTATTTGTGGGGCAAATTGAAAGGCTCAGTGTATGCAGACAATCCTCGAACTACGGATGAACTGAAGCAGAAAATAACAAGTGTTATTCAAAAAATCAAACCTGATGAACTTGAATGTGTTTTTCAAAACATGCAGCGTCGCGCTCGTTTATGTCTGCAGGTGAATGGTGTACACTTTCAACAGTTATTGTAGATCATATCTTACTGCACGAGTCAATCCTCAATCGTACTTTAGTTGATAAGGTGTTAGATTTGTGAATATTTGCAATATATAGTATGTTTCTGTGAGTTTTGTTTCTTTGGGTTATTAGCATATTCCTACTGCACTGTTTCTTTTGGAATACCCTGTAGAATTGGGTTCACTGATCGAGGAGCCCCTCGAATGAGGAATGAGTGCTCGCTCAAAACACGCTAAAAAAACCCAAAAAACTTCTAATGATAAACATGTCAAATAGGTGTTAATTCAGAACTTTTTTCATAATTGATTAAGTAGGTAGGTATCAAATCTCTTTCCCCAACTATCTTAAGCACATCAACTATGAATTTTTTAAACAAAACTGTTGGGTCACCTCAGGATCCCACATGGAAAGATACCTGTTCTTAAAATCTTCCCCCCTACCTAAATATTCACAACTGATAATGAGTATATAAGCAACTAACGCTTTAAAAGTTCAATTAAGGCGCCAATTTTTTATGCTTGTAACTGAAACAGAACCAAAAGAAAACAGTGACAGTGACATAAAAACTGTCCTACTAAGTAGTCAAACTAAATTGAAAGCCTCAAACATTTTTGTTTTCAGTCGAGCTTTTCTTATTCTTTTCAGCAAACTCGATTACCTTTACAGTGTTTTTTAATCACTGTTGCTGACGTTGTGAAGAATAAAAAAATGTGTTGTTCGAAACACCTCGAGTAGATTCTAAATGACACTTCGGTAGTTATCCTTACGACAATCTCTTGAAAAAGTACGAAAAGTTTTGCCACGTTCATCATTACTATATCAAATATCGTAGGTTTTGACGCCCTTTGGATTTGTTTGAGGTCTTGAAAGCTTGTAGGTTGAGCAAATCTGTCTTATGGTCTTGGAATCCTGTTTTTTCACATTTTCATATGACCCTGTTAGCTATTAAATAAAAAAAACAAGTTTTTTAAACTGAAAGTAAGGAGCGACATTAAAACTTAAAACGAACAGAAATTATTCCGTATATGAAAGGGGCTGTCCCCTCCTCAACGCCTCGCTCTTTACGCTAAAGTTTTTTATTGTTTTAAAAAATAAAGTTGTGAGACAGAGTCAAATTTTAGCGTAAAGAGCGGGGCGTTGAGGAGGGGACAGCCCCTTTCATATACGGAATAATTTCTGTTCGTTTTAATTTTTAATGTCGCTCCTTACTTTCAGTTTAAAAAACTTATTTTTTTTATTTAATATCTGATCGTTTTTTAGTTAATGAAGCTTTTATTTGCATAAAAATTTTACTTTTCTTTTGCTAAATGGATGTCTTTACAAATTAACTTACGTAACTAACTTCTATATTCGTATATTTTTCTTCTGGCAAAAAATACAAAGTTGCAGATTTATGCAGATATGAGCTTGAAACCTATATAAGAGGGTTTTCTGATACGCTGAATTCTGATGGTGTGATTTACATTAAAATTCTTTCACTTGTAGGGGATGTTTCCCCCCTCTTTAAAAAATCGAGTAAATTTTCTCAGGCCTGTAGCCTTTGATGAGTAATACTAAACTTAATAAAATTTATATATTTAGGATCAGCATTATAAACACATTCTTTTGATACATTTATTGACATCAAAATTCTGTTTTTAAAAGTTTCGATTACTATTGAGCCGTATCGCTTGTTTTTTTATTGTTTTTTTATTACGTATATGTTATTACGTATATGAAGGTGTTGTGCCCGTAGTAAAAAACAAGCAATTTAATTTAAAATTTAAAAAAAAATTTTATTAAAAAAACCCACAATAAAAACGGCCTGTTAAATATAATAGATAGATATTTTTAAATAACTAAAATAGATGTAGCTCAAATAGCAAGGTATTGACTTGGGGGAGAACCTCCTCAAATACGTTATAATTTCTGTTCGTGTTAAGTTCTAATATTCCTTCTTACATTTCAGTTGAAAAAACTTGTTTTTTATATTTAATTTCTGATCGTCTAATGATCGATTTAATTTCTAATGCTTGGAAATCCGGCGCCCCCTTCATAGAAATGTCTCTTACCCAAAATAAACATCCTCCACGGAAATTTTCTCCAGAGTAACCCCCTCCTACACCCCCCCCCCCCCCCAGAAAAGATCCTTCCTGAAAATGGTTTTGTACTTCCCAATAACCAGTAAATAATGCTGGGAAGTCCGACGCTCCCTTCATGGCAATTTCGCTTCCCCCATAAACACTTCCTTCATGGAAAGATCCTCCGACCTAGCCCATAAGCCAACCATACCAACCCCTAACACAAAAAAACCAACGGAAAAATTCATTATAAATCCCCAAAAACAAAACAAAAAGTTAATATTTGGTAAAGTTCATAAATTTTAGCCCTCCCTCTGGGAACTTCGGGGGATTAAGTCACCCTAAAAGACATATTTATCATATTTTCGACCATGCTGAACAAAATGGCTATCTCAAAATTTTGATCGGGTGACTTTGGGAAAAAAATAAGCGTGGGGGGGCCTAGTTGCCCTCCATTTTTTTTGGTCACTTAGAAAGGGCCCTAGAAATTTTAATTTCAGTTTAAATGAGCCTTCCTATGATATTCTAGGACCACTGGGTCGATACGATCACCCCTGGGAAAAACAAAAACAAAAAAAAACAACAAATAAACACGCATCCGTGATCTTTCTTCTGGCAAAAAATGTAAAATTACACATTTTTGTAGATAGGAGCTTGAAAACCCTACAATAGGGTTCTCTGATACGCTGACTATGATGGTGTGATTTTCATTAGGGTTCTAGAACTTCTAGGGGGTCTTTCCCCCTTTTTTTGAAAATCAGCCAAATTTGCTCAGGCGCGTAACTTTTGATGGGTATCACGAAACTTGATGAAAGTTATATATTGGAAATCAGCATTGAAATCTGATTCTTTTGATGTATCTATTGGTATCAAAAACCCGTTTTCTAGATTTTCGGTTACCATTGAGCCGGGTCGCTCCTTACTTACAGTTCGTTACCACGAACTGTTTGATTTAAAGGCTGTAACCTATACCATTATTTACAATGTGGCCTATCTAAAAACGCTTAGCAACTACATTTGCAGCTAACCCCCTATGGATTGTCTTTTACACTTAAATCCCGGGTTTACGCTAAAAGCTTTCGTCACAGAAAGCTTTCTCTCTTAGTTACTTAAAGTTCCAGGAGCACGGTTGCACTCCTCCACAATGTTTCCAACTTCTTCTTAGATAAGCTGCGCAATCTAACCCCAATTCAATCCCATCTTTAAATAGTTACAATCATATCCTCCATTTGCACGACCAAAAAGTATTAAAAGAAATAATCGATGAAACTGAGTGTTGATATTTTATGTTAGAATGACTATGTGTTTTGCAATTGTTTTTATATTCCTTTTTTTATTTATTAATGGATTTAAATCATATTAGAAATCATTCGACCATTTCGAAAGCCAAATTAATTAACACCATAAAAACAGGAGAAAATTAACAAATAATATACATTGCTGGTTTTGTTTTCTCTATGCTCATCATTTGGTGAAAAAAGCAACAGTTTTGTTTTGCTTACTTTGCTTGTGTCGTTGCTTTTATAATGGCCTGCTTAGGCTGGTGCGGGGAACTTAAAAAAAAATACAAAAGAATTTTGCTCGAGGGTGGGAGAATTAAAGGTTTTTTATATGCCATTTTAAGGACCTGTTCATGACTCAGAGAAATGATTTTTTAGCCTTTTACGAGAAACAGTCTTTTTACCTGCAGTATTGCTGCCAATTTCAAACCCGGCCAAGTCAAACGCGGCGATGTTTTCTTGTTAAAATTTTACGTTTTCAAGACACCCTTTAAAAAAAGGCAAATTGTTAACCACCCTTCCAAAAGCATATTAAATGATCGTAAACCTCTCTATTAGGTATATGCATAACACACAGTAATAACCTCTCTGTTGAGCACATCTTTAAATACACAACCTCTCTATTAATACATCTATTATAACCTCTCTTTTAAGAACTATAATACACAACCTCTCTTTCAAGCATATACACAACGCATAATTAGAGCCTCTCTATTAAGCACCTCTATAAATACACAACCTCTCTGTTACCCTCTATTAGAACCTCTCTATTAAGCATATACACAAATCCACTATAAGGAAATATCTAGTTTAATTGAGCAAATTCTCAGCTTAAATAAGTCGGTTAAAAAACACGGTCAATTTGAGCGTTAATTCATAGGTTGATTGTTGAAGTAAAATAAACCAGTATTGACTAAAAACAATCATTTTTTTTTAACGTCAAGTTCTGCTTAGGCCTTAAAAAACACTCAATTGGTCTGACAAAATTCAGATATTCAAAAATTAAGTTACTTGATTTGGCTACTTAATATATGAGCCTGAAGTTTAAATAAAACATAATGACTAGTTGATATTGAATATCTTTTTAGGTGATGTTTTGATAACAGTTCTTGTACCTCTATTAAGTACTCTATTAAGTTTAAATAAAACATAATGACTAGTTGATATTAAATATCTTTTTAGGTGATGTTTTGATAAAAGTTCTTGAACCTCTATTAAGTACTCTATTAAGTTTAAATAAAACATAATGACTAGTTGATATTAAATATCTTTTTAGGTGATGTTTTGATAAAAGTTCTTGAACCTCTATTAAGTACTCTATTAAGTTTAAATAAAACATAATGACTAGTTGATATTAAATATCTTTTTAGGTGATGTTTTGATAAAAGTTCTTGAACCAATTTCTACAGAAGGGATGACGAAAGCAGACATACCCAAGCTTGTGGATATAGTCCGAAACAAAATGATCGAAGAATATGAAAAACTCACAAAGAAAGTAAATCAACAGGCGGTAGCTGCCACGCACTGATAATCCAAATTGATAAGGTTTCTGACTTCAAATCATCTAGTTCACATTCCGAAAACGTACTGCCATTTACCATCTAGTGTAATTAGTTATAGAAACTTTAAGACCCGTAGATATCATGTGCTTGAATAGTCCAATCTCCTGCGAATCTGCCTATATAATTACCCATGTTGTTACTTCAAATCAAATCACTAATGTTTAACTCTGGATGTGAAAACTATCACTTGACATTATATAACGAATTCCTGGGAGTGGGAAACCAAGCGAAGATTCCTCATTATGTAATCATAAGTTTTCCTATGACTGAAAGATCAAGCTGAAACTTTATAATTTTTGAGGAGAATAGGTGGAGGAGGAATTATTCATGTGTTAGGAGGAATGGGTAAATTTTTTTGTCCTTAGAAAAGAGCATTTCGTCGCTGTCTCGCCCAAATCTTGGTGATAACCCAGGTCAGGATGATATATTAATTCAAAATTGCCAATGGGTTGGATATAACTAGGCTTTTTAAGTTTTTTTTTTTTTTTTTACTGCCCCCCTCCGAAAATATTCTGGACTTTTCAACTTAACACTCTTAGCCGTTTGTGAGACATTGCAGATACGCCTTTTTGACAACCTGGATACTCATAGTGTCTTTTGGTTTAACTCAACATGCAACTTCGTAACCGGCAAATAGTTAATGAAGCTGTTACAGCTAAAGGTCTTAACTGCACATTTACGACCTTTAGTTGTTACCTTTTTTTCACATTCGTCTGAAGAGGGTTGACCATTTTGGTAGCAAATGGAGGTTATGTCTTTCTGTAGTCACAAACTTGTAATACAGTATCTTAGGAGTGGCATGAACATGTAGTCAGTTTCGTAAAAAAATCTCATATATGACCTTTGGGCGTTACAGTGACGATATGCTGCGATTAATTACTTCCTTATATTTATTGTTCGACAGGCTCTGTTGGTAGTTTAATATAATGGAGAACAAATTTATGTAACCTTAATCAGTTAAGTATCCTAGTTTTCTTTGGTACTTATTTAAAATGCGTAAATACTGCTGTTTCTGATTGATATTTATCTATTTGAAACCAAGTTTTGTGACTCGAGAAAAAAAAGAGCAAAATCGTAATTTTAATGGTAAAAAAAAATCAAAAAGAAAAGGTACTGCCAAATTTGTTGATGCCAAACAAACATGCGCTAACAAGGGTCATTTTTGAATTCCTCTCTAGAAGATTATTTCCCTACAAGATTGTTTAGTTTAGGATTTTAGATACAACTGTTTCAAATGTAAATTTCAGCGAAATGAAGCAATACAACACCCTATACAAGAGTACATTATATAACAAAAAAAAAGAAAGAATCACATAAATGGCCATTTTTTCTCGGCCAGGGCCCATCAAAAAGATACATTTAGTGTATTTTGGTTCAGGCACTTTGAATGCATGAATGCTGGATGGCCGAAATCTTAAATATTTGGATCCGTGGGTATTCCTGTGCTGTCACACCTTAGGTTCTCTTTTAATATATTTTTCTGTATGTTTTGCTTCATTAAATTAAAGGCAATTCACATCAATTAGGGGTCGTAAGAAGGATACAGATAATGTATTTGGATTCTGGCACTTTGAACGCATCAACGCTAGATGGTAGACAGTGTTCTTGTTGATTTGTATGTTAAGAAGTTGGTGATCCTACATTTTAAGATCTGTACTGTAACCTACAACCAGTGACTAAATATGGGTTTTATTTTATAAATAAAAATATTTAAAAGTACAAGTAAGAGTTTTTTTTAGTGTTTTGTCTCGTATTATACTGTGAAAATCAACTTCTTTCAAAGTATTACATCCATTGTTTTTTTGTTGTTGTTTTTTGAAAAATCCAATAGAAACATGCCATATGAGTAAAACTCCGAAGACAAGTCATATAGTTAGCCTTTATCGACCTCTAGTGTTGATTGTGGAAATATATGCATATTCCATAGCCGTAGATCCCATAGTGCTTTAGCTTTCATATGAGCTCTCAAGCACCCTTACGATGTTTCAGTCGGCTGCTAGCGCTGGCAAAAAAAAAACCGTGCGGATTTGCACTACCCAGGCTACATTGTGGATTTATTGCTGACGCCTGTAACATTTTGCTGCCGCGTTTCATGACTTGTAAGTGCGACACTGGCTAGTAATCGGTCTTTCCATCCCTTATGTTTTTTAATTTGTCCTGACCAGAAAAGTGGCAATATGGAAAACAGGTTGCTTTGTCAGCGAGAGAGAAATTCAGGCACATTTGGGACACCTGAAAAGCTATAGGAAGGGTGTTCAAGTGCTGCCATGAGCTTTTTGTCAACGAGATTTAAAGGTGAATGTTTGGGAAACTTTTAAGAATTAGGAGTGCGATGCTGATATTTCCTTAATGTTTCAGCGCTCTTGCAGATTCTCGCGGTCTTGCCTGTCAGTTTGTCGCCTAACGAACGAAGTTTTTAGCCACGAGGACATTTAAGACATGGATAGGAAATAAAATGACGGAAGGAAAGACTTATTGGACTTAACCTTCTTGTCCACGATAATGTTTTCATAAATGCAGGAATTGTTATTGATGTATTTGCCAATAGTCATAGTCGTATATAGTCCACGTCCATAGTCCACGTCCATAGTCCAGTCATAGTCCACGATAATATTATCATAAATGCAGAAAGTGTTATTGATGGATTTGCCAATAGTCAAGTCGTAATTAGCGGTGAATATTTGTTATACAATATGGATAGCGTTTCTATATGGGTAGTTACGTGAATATCTTTAAAGAACTGACAGCTAAATGATGGATAGAATCAAAGTGCAATTTTCTTTATCAGTAAGGTACACCAGGCTTAATTTAAAGTATTTTTTTTTCTGCAAAAACTTGCTCCCTCCTTCTCAAATCTTAGATCTATCCCTGTCTCTGTGTCCATTCTTTAAATCAAAACCGTACTTGCATGACCGCATAGGGGCGTCAGCAAGGATAAGTCATTAGCCCAGTTTTATTTAATGTAGGATTTTACAGCGCTACTAAGCATATCCATGGTGGTTACTTTCTTGATGGTGTAGATTGTAGTGTACCGGAGAGTTTTTTGTGTGGTACTGTTTCTTCAATTTTAAAGAAGGGAAATTCTCCTTTTATTTGCTCTTCTTACCGACCTATTACTGTCTCTTGCACTTTTAGTAAAGTTCTTGAGCATGTATTACTACCTTTTGTAACTAATAATATGCTTGAGAGAGATAACCAGTTGGGATTTAAGCCCGGAGTAGGTTGTCAACACGCACATCATATATTATCTTCTTTGCTCCTTGAAAATTCTTCTAAGAGAAGGAGTATATTTCTTCGTACTTTACATCCATCACAAGCTATGGATAGTGTATGTCATAGTCAGTTTTTTTCTGATCTTTATGTTTGTGGTGCCAATATATAGGTTACTTTACTTCTTTGATACTAGTGCTCTAATTCTTTTCTTTGGCTGAAATCTTTATCAGCATTATTATTAAATTGAAAAGAGGTTTAAGGAAAGGTGGGGTTTTATCTCCGACCCTTTTTAATTTACGTATTTCAGGAGTTCTGGCAAAGATATCGGCTACCTATCTCTCCGGTTTGTCTGATGTTTCCTACCTGGCTTACGCTGATCATCTGCTTCTTATAAGCAGCACTAAAACTGGTTTATCTAACATGGTTTCTTGTGTTGCCACTTCTTTTTCAGACATAGGCCTTTCTCTTAATGTAGAAAAATGTAAATTTCTTTCTTTTAATAACACTTCTAGTACTTCCCTTCGCTGTCGTGGCTTTACTATCCCTAGTAGATTCTCTTCGATGGCTCGGTATTTCTGTTACTAATAGTCTTCCGAGCTTGCGCCAGCGCACAGTCTCAAATATTAACATGAAAATTCAATCAGGATATGCTAAGATTGTGGCAAATAGATGTAAATATAATGAATTCGCGTTTGCCAAGCTCTACCCAACTTTTTGTGACCATTCAATTCTTTTTGCTTTAGGAATTTTTCCCCTTCTTAAGGAAAATGAGTTAAAAAGAATCCAGATTTATTATTTTAGCTTTTGTAAATTTTGTTGTTTCTTCCACCTTGGACCAAAAACCGGGTAATTATTAATAAATTTCTTGTTCCTAATATTACTGAATAACTGGAAGCACTACACAGAAAACTTTCAAATACTGCTTGTATCCGTTTTTCTCCGCACCATCACCTTATCAGGTTTTTTCAGTCGTAAGTTATTTTTCTTTTATTTGTTTAGTCGTTTTTGTCTGTTTGGTCATTCTACATTTTTTAGTATTGTAGAGTGAGTAAAAATCAAATAATGATAATAATAATGACAGCTTGTGTCCATATTTCTGCATATTACTGCTTATTAGACTCTGCAAGTTGTCAGTTTTTTTCTCTCTTCCTCTTTTCCCCCTCCTTTCATGTTATTTCTTTTTTGTTTTAGTTTCTTTTAAATTATTATGTGTTACACAGTAACTGGTAATCTTGGATTTCTATATTGATTTGTGTTGCATTGTATGTGTTTTTCCTCGTGATACTCCACGTATTGTACCTCTGTACAGTTTGGGTTAAAAATAATAATAATAATAATGCCAAGCTAATCTCAGCCTCTCTAGGCTTCAGACCCTACCCAGGCTAAAAAAAAAAAATCAAAGGTATAAAATAAAAGAAATCCCGCTTTTCACTCTGAACTTAATATAAGAACTGAAAAATAAAACTCTCTTTGACCCTGGACCAGCAAAGTTACCTGAGTGCAGCGTATCGATTCCAACCAATCCAAACCCTCACCGTGTGCAATTTCAAGCTGAAATAAATTAAGTTGTTCTCCTTTCCCCTTCCCATCAATTTTGACAAGAATTGCTGTCAAAAAACAAATTTTTAACCAGGGTAAATCACCCTTGTAATTGCACAATTACAATCCGTGAATTTAACTGTCTACGCAATCCAGGAAAAAATGCCATTACTATCATTAAGAGAAAATTACGGATATCCACGCACAGGAAAGGAGATAATTAACAGAACCAAAGAAAGAGAAAAAGAAAGGATAATTATCTTAAAACAAGGACCGAGAAGGTTCCAACATATATATATATATATATATATATATATATATATATATATATATATATATATATATATATATATATATATATATAGGGCATTTGAGGCCTAACTAGTAAAAAATCAGATTAATCCCAAAATATCCTTTAATACAGAAGAAAAGTAAAAAAAATAATTATGACATAACAAACAGAACCAGAATCTCGAGGAAAATATGTGTAAGATGGTGTTTTGCAATTTTGTTTCACTCGTAACAAACAAAATTTAAGAATAAGTAAAACAAATGTTACATGTTTTTTAAAACTTAAGGAGTAAAAGCAAACACTGTTTTAACAATAAAATATTAGTTGCGTTTTAAGTATTTTACTTCATGTATACAACAAAGAAAATAATTTTCAGTTTTTGCCGTTGTTTGTGTGTTAGTTCAGTCCTAATATCCTTTAAAACCCCGGCTTCCGCTACTGTCTGGGTTAACGTCACTTATATGTTGATGGTATCATCCTTTTCAGCAAGCGATTCTATGTTATTGATAGCATGATAGCCAGGCAAACCAATCTTATTAACTGACCTAATATGTAAGGGGCTTCGGAAAACGCTATTTCCCCTCATACGAGATTCTGATATTAGTAAGTCTTCTTCTGTGTCCAATGACCGTTTTTGAATAGGAACTGGTAAAGGTTGACCATATGGTAAATAATACACAACATATTCCTCTTCTTTTTTATATTCTGATTCGTTTGTGTTAACCTTAGTGGGTAAAAATGCATCTGAACTTGTCACTTGATATCTACCAATGATTACAGGATATTTCTTCTTTGTTCCATAGCTTTCAGCGTCATAGGCTTTAGACTCGTAACTGCTATCTGGCTTTATATACGGTCCCTCATTTTTTTCAATGTAGGTTTTGGGCTCCTCGTATTCAGTACTGTATTTCTTTGGCTCTTCATAGCTATCAGAGCTGTTAGGCTCATACTTAGTCTCATCCGTGTATGAAGTCGTAGTGTCATACTCATCTTTATACGCTTTTCTTTCATTGTAGCTGTTTGAATCGTAAGCACCTGGTTCGGCATCCTGTTCATAAGAATTGGGCTTAACAGCAGTTTTCTTCTTTTGTTCATAGCCATCGGATTTGTAAGCTGTTTGTGTATAATCGTCTTTCGGGACAATGTAAGCTTTGTCTTCTTTATAAACATCAGATTTGTAAGCTTTTTGTGCATAATCATCTTTTGGAGCAATGTAAGCTTTATCTTCTTTATAAACATCAGATTTGTAAGCTGTCTGTGTATAATCATCTTTTGGGACAATGTAAGCTTTGTCTTCTTTATAAACATCATAAGAATTTTTAGAATCGTATGGTTTAGTTTTGCCACTGTATTTCTCAACAGTGCTGTGCGCTTCCTTTCTTTCATACAGATTCTCAGATACGTTCTTATCATCATAGGTTTCTTCTGATTTCGATGAGCTCCAGCCAGCGTAGGGTATTGTATGTTTTTCATTGGATGGAAGATAGCCGTTCCTTTCATTTCCGTAGTCTTTTGCATCATCTAGTTGTTCATAATTTAAATTTTTCTTCGCAGGTTCTTCATATTTATATTGCACTTTTTGGGATTTTGTTTTACCGTCGTCTTTTGGATATACAGACTCTTCATAACTCTCTCCTTTTTCTTGGTTGTAATTTTCGTATGAATCTTTGTAGTTTTCATTGTCTGAATAGTTTGGTTCATTTTTAACCTCGTAGGTTCCTTTGTTAACTTCATGGCTCTTTTGCTCATATTTTGGGGTTTTCTCTTTGGCATAACTTTCTAACTTATAAGTGTCAGTCTGTTCATACTTGGTATCCCCAATTTTTTTGGGAGTATATACAGGTGGACCATATGTTCTTCTTAAACTGGAAGGGTACGCAGAGTCATCTTGTTCTCTTCCATAAGATTCGCTTGATGCTTCCACATATGAATCCTTCTCCAATTTTGGGCTCTCTGTGTAAGCTGGAGCAGCATAATCTGACACATATCTAGAGTCAGCATAGCTCTCTCCATAACTGCTTCCTTTTGACGACGACTTTTGCGGTTCAGGAGTGTTTGTATATTTGTCATTCGAATACTCGCCTCTTTTATCCGTTTTTGACAAAGAAGACTTCATAAACTGAAGGTAATCTTGGTAAACATGCTTATCTGGTATGGGACTGCGGATGTACCCAATTTCGTATGGGGGCCCAAATAGCTGGGTCATAATATAAGGTCCTTCATAAGTTTGTTTTTTTTCTTCATCATAGTGGGTCAGTCGGCTCTCTTGATTTCGATTATTACGCCTCTCCAATAGCTTGTTTCTTACAGAATCAGTCATCATTTTGGGCAGAGACTGATAATTTATTTTTAAGCGATCGAAACTTCGACTCTCTCTTGCACCAGAACTTTGTTTTGCAGCAGTATTTTTTGGCTTAAAATTCCCCGCCTCTCGCTTCTTTCTTTCGCTTTTATTCCATACTATATCATACTTTGAATTATCTAATGTTGATTCAATGGGGGGAAACTCATGAAGCATTCGGTTTCTTCTACTAGTTCCATCAAAATATTCTATATCGTAGCTTTTCTTAAGTGCATCCTTAAATCTGTCACTTCTCACGTTGTAATTGAAATCGGGTATTTTGTAGAATCTTCTCGCCGGTGTTTCGTATTCCTTGATGTTGTAATTTTCACTGTGTTCTGGATACACAGGAGCCATATATTCATATGCTTTCAATTTTTGGACATTTGAACCATAGTCTGAGGGTGTGTAACCATACAAGCTATTTTCGTTATAATCATAATTTTGTTTGACAAACGTTCCAAAGCGATCTGAGTTAGAATTTTGTAGACTTTTTTCAATTCCTAGCAGTATTACTGTAGTTATATGTGACTGATGGCTTGATGGTGAAAACAACATCTCCCTTGGTTTGACTGGAAGTATGTATCTTTCAGCTTCATGTTTAGAGAGAAAAAATTCATTTCTTTCATCATTATTCCTTTCTTTTTTGTATTTGACGGCATCGGTGACTAGTAGCAAGGCTAAGCAGCAAAACTGTAAGAGAAAAGTATATAAATCACCAAATCAAGTTCTTCAATTGTTTGAAAGCAACGAAACTATTTCAAATAATGTTTAATAAGTACCAATCTGTCCTCTAATACGAAGTACCAATCTGTACTATATCCAAAAGTCCTGCCCGTAGAAGATTGATTTAACTCACCCTTATCAAATTCTTCCTTAAAACTTGAATACCATTGTTGAAGCGTCTTATGTTATTGTAGGATTTTATTTTATTGTATAATCTTATGATACTTCAAGATTTATGATATATTGTCGTTCACAAATCTTTGAAAATAACAACTTCCAGCCGTCAAAAAGCTCGTATTGTCGTAATTGAACTGTGAACAAGATGTGACCCGTATTAATAGTCATGGAAACTAAAAAAAAATATTCCAATAGCTAACCTTTTTGTGGTAATTCTAAATATGTAAAGTTTTCTAGGTTCAAAGTCACTTATCATAAGTTACAAGCCTTTCATTTTTTTTTAATTATAAAAAAATAAAAAAAAACGCCCCAAAAAAGGGAATGACCTTGATAAAAATTGCTTTATCAAATACAGCATATCAGAGAACCCTGTTATAGGTAATGCAAACTCGTATCTATAAAAATACAAACTTTGGTTCTTGTTTTTTTTTTCTCCACGGGTGATGATACTACGCAGTGAGTGATGACATTGACCCTAGAATATCATGGGAGGGCTCATCTGGACGGAAGCCGAAATTCATGTATAATTTTTCAAGTGGCAAAAGAGATTGTGCCACAGCAAAGTTGTGTTGTCCACCATTTTGCGGTGCAAAACAACAGTTTTGGCTCAAAGAGGGTTGCAAGCTATTCAAAATTTAATATTTAGAAGATTTAATTTTATTAAAAACTGTATACTGAGCCGTCCAATTCCAGAGGCAGTAACACTTAACAGATTCGTTCCTAAAAATATTAATTAAAAAAACAAAGTTTTCCTTAGAGAAGTAAAGAGCAAAGTTGAAACTTAAAACGAACAAAAATTGTTACTTCGCAGCCTATCTAAAATATATCAATAAAACTAATGCAAATAGATCAACTGGGGATATTTCCTTATGTTTGTAACATTATAGAAAACTTGCACTTTACTGAAAACACAAAAGCCAAGTATAGAAAACAAAAATGTTGGTTTAGGAGTCAAAAGTAAGTGCCTAGCCCCAAAAGAATAAACTAATTTATAATCCGTTTCATTGTCTTGGACGTGCTGTGATATCAGTGACTTCCAGTATACAATTGAAATTATCTTAAGAACTTAGGCAGAAAAATAATAAGTTTAGAGTAATTACACAGCATATAAAATAATGGATTGATTTATCTGGTAACATCTTAGTCTCACCTAATATTACTCAAAATGAAGAACATATCAACCGTTATATGAACTCTGGAAATCCAGTAATTTCCCTCTATAAAACGGAGAATTTCAAATTGTGATAAAGATTCTAAAGCCAGTCTGGAGTGACACTTCGAACTTGTCTACAAAATAATCATGAAATTTCCTTTTCAGATCCAAAACGACAGTTAATCATTGTGCAGAAATGATGCCAAATTAAACGAAAAAAATAAATAAAGTAACAATCTTAAAACATTTTACTTTTATACTGTTGAAATTGTTCTTAAAAGGTTTACTTTTACCGTTCCAAAACTCCTATATTGTTTTGTGTTTTCAGTAAAGCGCTAGCTTTCTGTATTGTTACAAACATAGGTAAAAATCACCAGTTGATTTATTTGCATTAGTTTTATTCATATATTTTAGATAGGCTGCGAAGTAATAATTTTTTTTTCGGTTAAAGTTTCAACTTTGCTCTTTACTTCGCTATGAAAAACTTTTTTTTAATTAATCTATGCTCATTTTTGATAAAAATTTAATTTAGAAACAACACTGCTATGACCTCTTTTATTTATACGGAATAATTTCTGTTCGTTTTAAGTTTTAATGTTGGTCCTTAGTTTCAGTTGAAAACTTTTTTTTATGTAATGTCTAATCACCTCCAATCTAGGGGAGATAAGACATCTCAACCCTTATTAAGGAGCAGAACTAAGAAGCCGTACAAAAATCGAAGGAAAAAATAAATTGGAGAAACGTGCACAAAAAAACATGAAAAAAAGACATCAAACACGGAAAAAAGAAGAAATACGAAAAAAAAACACGGAAAAAAACATCAAAACATAGTCTCGTTTCCTTCTGTAAAAAAAAAATTAAATTAAAAAAGAAGAAGTAGATGTTTAATTCTTTGTTTTAAAAATAAATTTAGTAGCACTTAGGAATGTAGCTCCAGGCAAGTAGCTATGACACAAAAAGTTAACTGAGCGGACAGGTTTATGTATCGACATACTTGCGGAGAATTTTGATAGCTCTACAGAAACGTGCATTTAGGCTTAGGATTTATTTTACCGGTCCCTAAATAAAAAGCCACTCATTACTCTGAAATAAATGGAAATTTCATAAAAAGTAATTTTTTGGATAGGTACGAAATATGGTATTATAAACTAAGTTTGTTTTTATTTAAAACTTATCGGAAGAATTACCTGAATTTTTTCAGGTTAGAACTATTTTACGAATGGATAAAATATTACGGTGGAATTGTCAAGTAAATACTTTGAATAATTAACTATAACAATAAGTAATCCTTCTTTTAATATATAACTTTGAGTGGTTCCAGAACCACTTGCCTATACTTCTCCAACTACTTAGTTGTAAGGGGTTGGAGTCTGGGGCTTAATTTGATATGGGGCAGAGGGTGCAACTTCCCCTCCCAGGCCTCAGTTTTCCTCCAGACCCAAGTTTACCCCCTCTCCCTCCCAGCTTAAATTTAGTTTCTCCAAAAAATGTTGTCAAAACTAAGATAAGCCTGCATAATTCAAGGATCCACTGAAACAGGTCATTTTTCTTTAGTACACCTTCATCCTTTTTATTGCTATAAGACTCATTTTTCAGTTTTCCCTGTCAATTTCACTTGATTTGGGAAAATTGCCTCCAGCTTTGACCCCACCCCCACAGGATTTTGACAAAGCTATGCCATTCATTAGTGTATAGATTTAGTGATCTCCTTAGCATATCGCTTCAAACCATAGACTGAGTGACTTCTATTCCCTTTTGAATAAAAATGCTTGAACAAATACCTTCCTGGGACATGCCTTAAAAAATGAGTGCATAACATTTACAAAAACAGTAAAATTATCTGAAAATGATCGTAAAGAAGGGAGAAAACCATGATTCAAAAAAACTAAAACAAGCAGGAGTCGAACACAAGCCACTCTAATTCGAATTCGAACGCTTTACAAACAGAACCAAACATCTGATAATCTAATTTGGTATATTAGTACTTGTACCTTAATTGCCTAGTATGACATATTTTTATTTTATTAACAAATGTGTCTCGAAAACTCCATATAATACTAATGAAACAGAAATAAACGTTACCACATTACAGTTACAATAAGCCCCTACGCAAAGTAGCGTGCTTGGGATGGCGTAAAAACAACTATTATTACACTTCTCGGAAAAAATCTCTTACTCTTCCCCTCCCTTACTCCCAGGGTTGCCAACCGCCTATGTCTAAAAAGAGTGCAAATCAAGGCCAAAAAAGAAAGATTTTTACCGAAAAAGAATGTAAGTCAAAAATTTGACGCGCGCTAACGCCGCCCGCGCAGCCCCTATCACTGTTCTGACCACTCTTGCGTCATTTAAAAATAATTATAAGTTATCCTGCAATCATTAAACATATTAGCTTTAAGTTTTTCAAATGTATTTAAAATAAAGTCAGGAGGGCTCCCTACTTAAATGAACCTCTAAATAATGAGTTAGATAATAATTCTCGTTCTTTTTGTATAATGGTAGAATAGGAATACTAGAGGTCCAAGTAACTAGTCATGAACTATAGCTGACTTCACTGCAGTCAAGTAAAGTAGGCCTACCGTAACGTAGCAGCATATAAAAAATGGTGTGCACATTCTTAGTCGCACAAAATAATTCTTCTTCTTCCTCTACTGGATTTTCTAATTCTTTCCTTTTCTTGTAAATTTATTTTCAATTTGTATATGAAATGAGTGGTTTTCTCATTTTCTGGGTACTTTCCCAAAAAGTGGATTTCTGCTTGTTGGGCGAATGTGCTGCTTTGCTGTGAGTGCATTAAGTTTAAGTATATAAATGAAAATGAGTAAATGCGAATGAGACAAGAGTTCTGGCAAACAGGTATTTTAGATCCTGTGAATCAGAGAAATAAGTCTTTCTGGGTAGTTCAACCCAACGACATAGAAGTGCAAATTTAAATTTGCTACTGAGCTTGCAAAAATGTTAAATGATACAGACCACATAACATTTCATTTTGATGCATTTTTAATGTTGATCAAGAAGAAGTCAAAACCCATCAATAACTACACAGAACTGTATAAACAATAATAGAGTTAATAAACCAAATTCTTTATTATATCTCCATAAAAAGATTGCGCCAAACAGCTTTTGACTTCTTTTTATTAAATTTGAATTTCCACGGTTTATACTTCTTCTTAAATTATTGGAAATGCTGTAAAGACGACTGGGGGACGGTACAGGTAGAGATAATGGGTATCATACCAGCTAGCTGTTGTAACTTTTGCGCTCAAATAATTTAATTTGAAGTTCTTTATTTCGTTAATACTTTTTCTATCATCATTTCGTAAAAGAGTGCTAATAATTGGCAAAAAGAGTACAGTTCCAGTCCGTGGAAGGAAAGAGTGCAATGAAGTAAAAAAAAATTGTGCAAGTTGGCAACCCTGCTTATTCCTCCATACGTCTCTAAAAATACATATAGTGCATAGAAAAGAACCGTTATTATAGATCCTATATTCAGTAAAACTGACGGCGGGAAAGCACTGTTGAACACCATCTAGTAGGTTGCTTGGCCGGATATACCATGATCCGTAATTTTGTTTTTTATCTTCCCATCACCTGTCATGAAGAATCTATTGCGCTCTATTGTCTTCCATTTTCTTTTTTACTGTTGTTTTTATAGATTTCACTTAAAGAAGCCTGATTAAAGTCCAGTAATTGGGAGAGCAGACTGAGTTTTTACTTTGGAAGTCTTTTTTGGTTGTTGCTTAATGTGCAGGTTTTCAAAACCCCTCGTTTTTTATTGTAGACACAAAATGATTACGACAAGAAAAAAATTAACTATTATAGGAAATGAAATTACTTTTAAATCCGTAATAAACATATAGTTCTTAAAAATAAAAACCGAAGAACGTGCTTGATAAAAGTATTGAGAATGTATCTAAGAATCACAAAATAATGGATATTTTTATTCAAGAATTTTGAGACATTTTTGAATTCAAGAATTCAAGAAACTTCAAGAATATTATTAAGAAATTCAGGTTTCAAACAATGTACGTATCAGCTGTCTTGTACACTCGGTCATGTTTGTAAAAAAAAAAAGTAATTCAACTTGATTTACTTGTTATATTGATTGATTTACTAATTGGTCATACCTAATAAATACAAGTAAAATGACACAATAAATTTGCGAAAAAAACCCATCGTTTCAGATCAGAAGATTTGTCAACGCTTTCTTTTTAAGCCGGTCTGGATGAGTTATTGCTGATATACGCTTCAGTTGTTTCTTCTCTTTTTTTTAATACCAAGGACGGTTTTGTTTCTTTTCCTCTGTTTCTGTCTTTTCATTTGTTTCTTTTCCTCTGTTTCTGTCTTTTCATTTGTTTCTTTTGCTCTGTTTCTGTCTTTTCATTGGTTTCTTTTCTTCTGTTTCTGTCTTTTCATTTATTTCTTTTCCTCTGTTTCTGTCTTTTCATTTGTTTCTTTTCCTCTGTTTCTGTCTTTTCATTTCTTTCTTTTCCTCTGTTTTTTTCTTTTCATTTCTTTCTTTTCCTCATTCGCACATGGCATGGTATTGTATATTGCTGAGCATCATTTTTTTTTCGCTTAGCATTTGTATCTTTCTTGAATTTTCTTGCATTTTCTTGCATTCGAGCAAAAATTTTCTTGCATTTTGTCGATAGCGCTCTCCAAAATGTGTTGACAAATTCGTTTTCCTCTGGTAAAATACCTCTCCTTCCACGTTGCCTCCTTCGTTTCTCCTTCCACTTTGCCTATCTCGCTCTGCCTCATGAGAGATTCCTGCTTTTCCAGATAATTTTTTTCATAAGGAGGTTTAGGGGTTTCCCACCTTATAGTTGAGGCTTGTGATAGCCTTTTCGATAGGAATGTTATTCTGCCCTGTGTAATTTACGAATGTAATCATAAAAAAATCACCTCACATAGGAAGTAACGACCTAAAAGTAGCTTTTACCTCGGTTGTTTCATCGGTTGTTACATCGGTTGTTTGGCTTAAGAAAACAATAATCCGTTCAAAAACTTCTGGAAAACAAAGGAGGTTAAAGCCTCCAGAACAGTGGTGATAATATTGAATGGGTCAAATATTTCACCTTCCCTCGTAGGTAGGTGATTACGTCCGATAAAAACCAGTCGACAGATGTTAAGAGATACCTCAATCCCTGACACCTATCTCGAGGAGCTAGAATTTGTCGCCTCTTCTATACACTGATTATTCCAATTCCTAATTACATATGTTCCTTAACGAATGTTTCTTAAAACAAAGTTCAAGAGAGAGGAAGTTTTCTTAGCCTAAAATTTACATTGCACATCTGCAATTTATTATCAGGGAGTTACACGCCCATTCCCTTATGTGCTAACGTGTCGTACTTATTTTTGCTTGTAAGTAAATTTATATTATAAAGAAGAGAACAAATGTTTCGTAGCTTCAAGTGCTCATCAGAAAACAGGGCTTATGGGAACACCAACCACAGAAGGTTACGAGCATATCAATTAAAATAAATTTGGTGGGCTGTGATAAAAAAGTTAAGAGCCATGGCTAATTGAAGAAAAGGCCAAGAAAAAAAGGAGGTCGAGGCCAAAGGCCGAGACCGAAGGTTGAGACCGAGTCCGTTGACTTTGAATTAGCATCTTGTTGGCGAACGGTGATGAAAAATTTAAGAGCCATGGCTATTTGGAGAAAAAGTCAAGACAATATAGTCTGAGTGAGAGGCAAAGCTGGCATAAGCCTTTTTCAGAATTTTATAAAAATGATGTCATTTCATTTGTTGATAGATAGTCTATCATCAATCCATGCTAGGGCAGAACAGACAATGGATGACAATGTCATCCACTGTCATCCTTCAGCAGCCATTTCTAACTCCGAAATATAAAACTAGTTTTGACGCTAAAGCTATCAAACTTGAGAGAAGTGGGTAGACAAAATGATGACTTTATGAACAATTCCAACTGCTAATCACCTGATAATTTTTCATGGAAAGAAAGATGGTAAAATACATTTGGAAAACATAAAAGCCACTATTTTGAAATTTCCAGAAAAATGGGTTCTACAGGTCGATGTAAGTGGGATTTCCTGCACCTTCATGTGGAGGCTAGCTCGAACAATGATCAAATAGATCTTCATTAGACACTTTTCAATTCTTGTATTAAAATACGTTTGTAAATTATCTCCTCATCTGCTGATAATGTCTCACACCCATAAGTCAGTATAGAGAGGACATTGCTATTTAGGAGTCGGAGTTTGAGCTTCAGAGAGTACGCAGCATTTTTCCAAACTATTCTTAATTTGGTAAAAGCATTGCCTGCACAAGCAATGCGTGTAGTAATTTCACGCTCGAGACATCGGTCAGATTTGATGAGGCTTCCCAGATACTTCAATTCTGTAACCTCATCTAGCTCATCTAAACCAATATTCAGTAGCCTGACCGGGGTTGTATTTACGTTGTTACGTATAAAGTTGAGCTAGCTAGTAAAAAATGGTATACCCACAATTTTGTATAACAGACTATAGTAATTTGGGCCCAAATGAATTTAAAATGCTTTTAAGCTGAATTTCTAAGAATTTCTAATTTAAGAAATGTTGAAAACCTGTTTATTCAGCCTCCCAGTTTCTGAATATACGCTGCAAATCTTTTGTGCATTTTGTCCCAAAAGCTACATTAGCAAATTGTATAAGGTAAAAGCTTACGAAGTCTCATTTGAGACTTCAGTCGTATGTCTTCAGTCACTGTCACGCCTAAAGGTAATATCTAATGCTTTCACACTTCTGAGATAATTGTCAAGTATGGTTTGTTAAGCTGTTTTGTAACAGAATCTCTTAACTAAAGAAAAGATGAAAAGAAGGACACATCAGTGCCAGCCGAGTTAGAATAGGAATTTCTGGTGGGAGAAGGGTGCATACAATTAACATTTCCAATTCTTCTAAGTATTTTTGCCTTAGAAACTCCCCATAGGAGTTTAAGTTTTCAATATTATGTAGCTAGGCAAATGCAACGCCAATATTTGGAACGATGTTTCATAGGTAGCGCAATCGCGCTGCCTAAGTAAAGAGCAAAATGGGTTGTATGCATTATTTCTTTCTTTTTCACGATGACACTTCGTATGGAAAGAGTTATCGTAGAAACTTGGGAGGGGGCTCATTCGATTTGAAAATAAACTTTCTAAGGCCCTTCTTAAGAGTCAAAAGGGATTAGTAGGCAAGTAGCAACCCTGCGCATCCTGTTTCCCCAAAGAAGTCAGATAAAATTTTGAGATAGCTGCTTTGGTTCAGCTTAGCAATAACTACGCCTCTGGGGATGACAGCCCCCACAGTCCTTGGGGCAATGGCTATGAGTTGTGCAATTCACCTATTGCTTACATAGAGTATTCGTTATTGGGAAAGTGGGGGAAGTTGACCGTTGCTGCCCAAAAAGGCTACGGGCAGTAAGGTGAAGCTTTCAGAGAAGGCTGGAGGGAATGTTAAACTAAATCAAAACACAAAATATGCATGCAGGTTATCAAAAGGGTGTATCTCAGGAACGGCTTAGGGTATTAAGTAGGAAATTTTTGGGAATGATGAGGAGGGTGATCATTTGACGAAAATGCGATGTGTGCACGCTACTACTACTAATACAACAGCTACTACTTCTGCTGCGACTACTACTTAGGCTAACGATTAGCCTTATTAGTAGTCGCCATTAAGTAGCAGCTGCTATATTAAGGTGAAGATTTCTGGGGACGTTGATCGGGAAGTTGAACCAAATCAAAACACACTATCATACCGGCTATCGAAGAACATTATCAGCAATACCTTAGCAATAGCTTAGGGTATTCAGTTGAAACTTTAATACTGCTACTAATACTACTCCTAGCACTGTTACTGCTACTGCTACTAATACTACAACTGCTGCTACGACTACTACTGCTACGACTACTACTGCTACTAAGGCTAGGGGTATCAAGGGAAAACTTTCAGATATTGTTGAGGGGGGATAGTTGAACTAAACTAAAGCACACTATATACATAGAGGTGGTCGAGAGGGTATATCAAAAACATCTTAGGAACGGATTAGACTATTAGGTTGAAACTTGCAGGCTATGCTGAGGGGCGTTGAACTAACCAGAAGGTACTATGCGCATGTTATTACTACTACTTTCATTGTTAATACAATTACTAGACCTATTGCTACTACTACTATTACTAAGGCTAAGGCTAATAAGGTATCAAGGGTATCCGGCTGACTGACCGTATGTCAAACAGTAGGCTGTACGAAAAATGTGGTTTAATACCGCTCTCTAGGGCTATAATTAAAGAAAGGTTGAGATGGCTAGGGCACGTTGTGCGGACGAAGGGTGACAGATTGCCGAAGATTGTTCTTTTCGGCCAACCGTCTAGGGCTAAACGGAAAACAGGTCGTCCTCGTCTGGGGCGGGAGGACGTCATAAAGAAAGATTTAAAGGAAATGGGAACTTCGTGGGAGGGTGTAAAAAGGGAGGCTTTGAATATATTGGGATGGAGGAGGATCGTACGTACTTGTGTTGGCCTCAGGTGGCTTGGTACTGCGGAGAGTTGTTGTTAGTAGTAGTAGTAGTAGTAGTAATAGTAGTAAGAGTATTTAGGTGAAACTCTATCGGAGTTTTGAGGGGATTCTGAAAAAATTAAAACACACTGGGCGTGCAGGTTGTCATAAGGACGTATCAGCAATGCCCCGGGAGTTGCTTTGGGTATCAAGTGATGATTACAGTGTATTTTGAAGAGAATGTTGACAAAAAAAAGGTTATTTTGCTGCTACTAGATCTACAGCTTCTAATGCTATTATCTTGTGGTATATTGAACTAAATCGAAACATACTATGTGCATGTAGTTTGTCAAAAGAGTGTACCAGCAATTTCTCAGGGATAGCTTAGAGTGCCAAGTCGAAGCTTCCAGAGCATCTTGAGGGAGATGTTAAACTAAACGAAAGGCACTATGCACACACCACTACAACTACTAACACCGCTACTACCGCTACTACTACGACTACTACTGTTACTGAGGCTAAGGGTATTAAGTCGAAAGTTTCAGGGAATGTTTATAGGGTTGTTGAAGTAAATCAAAACAAATGCTATGCATGCAGGTTGTCTAAAGGGCGTATGAGCAATTTCTTAGAAAAGACTCAAATTATTAAGTTGAAACTTCCAGGTCATGCTGAGGGAGATGTTGAACTAATGCTGAGGGAGATGTTGGCATTGTGTGCATACTGTTGCAACTACTATTACTGCTACAGCTACTACTGATACTGAGGCTAAGGGTATTAAGTTGAAACTCCTAGGGAAAACTTGATGTTGATATAAATAAAACACACTATGTGCATACAGGTTGTCAAAAGAGCGTAGCAGCAATATCCCAAGAATGACTTAGGGTATTAAGTTGAAACTTTCAGGGCATATTAAAGGGGATGCTGAACTTAAGAAAAGGCACTATTTACATACAACTACTGTTATTGCTACTGCTACTACTGCTGTATATTAATACTACGACTGACACCTTGGATGTGAAGGAAGATTTGTTTTGCGAGGAAGAAATAATGACAGTACTAAAGGATTAAAAAAAAAACAAGGCTCCAGGTGCTGATAGGGTAGTAAATGAGTTTCTTAAATATGGTGGCTCTGAGGTTAGAAATAAGTTACGGAATATTCTGAATATGATTTTTGAAAAGGGGGAAGTACAAAATGATTTTAGGTAAACATTAATTAAGCCACTTTATAAAAAAGGTGATAAAAGTGAGTGTGGTAATTATCGAGGCATTAGTCTGGTCTCTGTAGGTAGCAAATTACTTAGTAATATGATGCTGTTTTAGACTGAGAGATGCCGTAGACAAGGCTTTAAGAGAAGAACAATGCGGTTTTAGAAAAAGTAGAGGATGCGTCGACCAAATTTTCACTCATAGGAAATAGTTGAGAAGTGCCTGAGTTGTCAAACACCTTTGGTCCTTAGTTTTATAGATTTATGAGTAAGCGTTCGATTCTGTTGATAGAAGAGCCTTAGCAAAGATTTTACCCTTGTATGGTATACCCGACAAATACATTAAAGTGATTAGTGCTATGTACGAGAATAACATTGCTGCGGTTAAGGTAGGAAATGAGGTTAGCAACTGGTTTTGTATTAAATCAGGAGTTAAGCAGGGTTGTGTTCTATCCCCTTTATATGTATTAAGGAGCACAGGAAGGGCAATGGGAGACCACGAAATCAAATGGGGAGGAAAAGGTGTCCTGGAATTAGATTATACTGATGATTTAAGCATCCTAGAGGAAAGTGTGAGCAAAATGAATGAACTTTTAGAGGTTTTGCGAGCTCAGGTGCTAGAATAGGTTTGAAAGTTAATGTTAAGAAGACTAAGCCACTAAGGCTTAGGAATAAGTGAAGATGACAAGGTGACGTTGGGTAATGAAAAGATTGATCAAGTGAGCAGCTTCACTTACCTTGGTAGTATTATTAGTAAAGATGGTGGGAGCAGTGAAGATGTTAAAAGTAGAATAGCCAAGGCTCTGGGTGCTTTTTCGCAATCAAAAAAAGTTTGGAAGAATAGAAAGACAAGTCTACAAACTAAGATTAGAATATTAGAAGCTACAGTGATGAAAGTAGTCAAATATGGCTCTTAAGCATGGGCGCTTCGAAAAGCGGATGAAGATTTGCTAGATGTTTTCCAGAGAAATTGCTTAAGGATTGTTCTGGGTACCCGGCTGACTGATCGTATATCAAACAATAGGCTGTACAAAAAATATGGTTCATTACCGCTCTCTAGGGCTATAATGAAAGAAAGGTTGTGGTGGCTAGGGCACTTTGTGCGGATGAAGAATGACAGATTGCCGAAGATTGTTCTTTTCGGCCAACCGTCTAGGGCTAAACGGAAAACAGGTCGTCCTCGTCTGGGGTGGGAGGATGTCATAAGGAAAAACTTGATGGAAATGGGAACTTCTTGAGAGGGTGTAAAGTGGGATGCTTTGAATAGATTGGAATGGAGGAGGAGCGTGCGTAGCTGTGTTGGCCCCAGGCGGCTGGGTGCTGCAGTAAGTTGTTAGTACTAGCAGTAGTAGTATGTGTATTTGTTGTGCATTAGGAAACAGATCATAGATCATAAGAAATTAAGAGGAATGTAAAGGAAGTGGAGAATCCCTTAACATATGAATTAAGGAGGTGTGAAGAGGACGACAAGCATAAAATTGCTGAAGATCTGGAAGATGCAGCCAGATGGCAAAATAGTAATATATTATACTGGCATGTTAATAAATTGAGAGAGAATAGTCAATCTGGACTTGTTCCAGTTGAAGATGGATCTTATCACAATTAGTGATGAGAAAAGAGTTTAAGAGAGATGAAATTATCCTTATCACAATTAGTGACAAGGGAAGAGTTAAACAGGGATCGGCTGAACATTTTGAGATTGTGCTAAACCGTAATAGGGTTTCGAGAAAAGATATAGAAAAGAATGAAAAAGTTTGTGACACTTTGGAGATGAAGGAAGATTTGTTTTGTAAGGAACAATTAGTAATAATACTAAAAGGGTTAAAAGAATAATAAGGCCACAGGTGCTGACAGTGTTGTAAATAAGTTTTTTAAATAGGGTGGTTATTAAGTTGGAGATAGGATACTGAAGACTATGAATGTGATTTTTGAAAAAGGGGAAGTACCTAGCGATTTTAGGAAAACTCTAATTAAGCCCCTTAAACCCATCTATAAGAAAGGTGATAAGAGTGATCGTGGGAAGAGTGAACTGTGGGAAAATAATTTTTTATTATGATGATGCTTTTTAGACTTAGAGATGCTGCAGATAAAGTTTTAACAGAAGAACAATGTTGTTTTAGGAAGGGGAGAGAATACGTCGACCAATTTTTTACTCTTTGATTAATAATTGAAAACTGCCTAAGTCATAAAATCCCTTTATTCCTCAGCCTTATAGATTATGAGCCATGGCTTGACTCATCTGAAAGAAGAGCTTTATCGAAAGTCCTTTCCTCGCATGCTATTCCAGATAAATATATTGGAGTGGTTAATACGAGAATAGCATTGCTGCGGTTAATGTAAGAAATGAGGTTAGTAGCTGGTTTTGTATTAAATCAGGAGTTAAGCACGGTTGCGTCCTATTTCCATTTATATGGAGCACTTTGAACGACTTTGTCCTAAAGAGCGTAGCATAGGCAATTGGAGAACAAGGAACCGATTGGGAAAATAGAACTCTCATAGACTTAGATATGCTAATGGATAAGCATCCTAGTACTGTGAAAATATTAGCAACATGAATGAATTTTTAGAGGTTTTGTGAGTTCAAGATGCAAGAATAGGTTTGAAAATTAATGTTAAGAAGACTAAGTCACTAAAATAAGGAATAATTGAAGGTGGAAAGGTGACTTCGGGAAACGAGAAGATCAAGCAAGTGGACAGCTTCACTTACCTAGGTAGTATTATTAGTAAAGACTGTGGGTGCAGTGAAGATGTTAAAAGTAGAATAACCATGGCCAAGGGTGTTTTTTTTCACAGTTGAAAAAGTTTGGAAGAATAGAAAGACAGGTTTGCAAACCAGGATTAGGATATTGGAAGCAACAGTAATGGCAGTGGTTAAATATGGTTCTGAAGTGTCGGAACTCCTAAAAATGGATAGATGATAGATGTTTTGATAGATGTTTTCCAGAAAAACTGCCTACGGATTATTTTGGTTACCCGACTGACTGACTGTATCTCAAACAATAAGCTGTGCGAAAAATTTGGTTCAATCCCGCTTTCTAGGGCTATAATGAGAGAAAAAGTGAGATGGCTGGGACACGTTCGTGGATGAAGGACGACAGATTGCCCAAGATCGTCCTTGTCGGACAACCGTCTAGGGTGACACGAGAAGCAGGTCGTCCGTGAATGGGGTCGGAGGATGTCGTAAGAAAAGATTTAAGAGAGGTGGAAACTTCCTGGGAGGCTGTCAAGAAGAAGGCTTTGAACAGATTGGGATGGGAGAGAAGAGTGCGTAGCTGTGCTGGCCTCTGCGGGTTTGGTGCTGCAGTGAGATGTTATTACCAGTAGTAGTAATGAAACTATTCCAAAACGTAAAGAGTGATATCAAACTTTCTAGCTTTCATTGAGCTTGCAGGTAAATATAGAAGTGGACCTGGAGGCAAGAGGAAGTATAAATAAACCTCTTATCTCCCTCCATTTTAATAAGGCCTAAATATAGATGATGCAGAATGATAGCTGATAGCTCCCTTCTTATTTGCAGAAATATGTTTTCTTTGTTATATGACAGATTTCTTGCATACACTTACCGGCACAACAGGCCGAGAAGGATCTTGAGTGTTGCTAAGGATTTTCCAGGTTTTGAAGAGGCAGTTGGTAATAGAAGCCTTTTCTGAGAGGAATTCGTTTCTCCCCACCCCTAGGTCATTAAGCGAAGGTTTAATAGTGCTATAAAATATTCTATACTCCAACAGTACGTTTGTGTTCAGCTGTTGTTCTTAGAGAATTAGTAAAAAAAAAGTCAAACTTTATCGTAAAAAGTGAGAAGTTGAGAAGGATGCAGTCCCTCTTAAATATGAATGCGTTTCAAGTTAATGTCTTTGTTTAATTTTAGTTGAAAAAACCGTTTTTTGCTTGATACTAGATGAATCAGTAACAATTTCTCTATGAACCGCCGTTCAAAGGTTTTGGAGTGGCAAGGATCAGATGGCTATTGTTTTATGGGCTCAAGAAAAACAGTATACGTGTCTACGTACTGAAGTCATGGATACAAAAGCAAAGTTTTGAATCCTTTTTGGCAAGGAAAGTACAACAATTTCCAAAAAATGTTCAAAATTCATGGAAATTTTGTTCATCCGGATGACGGCTAGCCCTTGTTCCTATGCTGTGGATACCTTTTTATAGGGTATAGTACAAATGTAGCTCTAGAAAAGCTAAGAAACAGGGTTCTATAATAGCCAGAAATTGTATCAGCTGAAATATTAACCTTCTAAATTTTGAAATATAATTACAATAGTTATACCATTCATGTAATGGTTTTAAGAGTCCGAAAACAAGAAGAAAAAAAAAATATATTTTCGCTTCGTTTTGCTAAAGAAAGTTCAATGAATAATTCAACTAATCAGTTTGAAGTAATCAATCAAATAATCAATTTGATATTCATCCCTGAAAATTTGAGAAAATATATTGCGAAGGTAACATTGCATGTTTCCCCCCAACAAGCTTTGCTAGAAACTAAAACTGTGCCATCCCCCTTCCTTTAGAGCAGGTTTCTTCTAAACTTTAATCCCTGAACGCTAATTAAAATTAAACCATTAATAAATTGAATACAGAAGTAAAGGGGCTACTAATCATTTTTTTTTGCTATGTTGGAATCTCTGGGCACAGAAAAATAAAGAGAAAAATAGAGCACAGAAAAATAAAGCAGAATTGGGGGCACAGAAAAATAAAGAGAAAAATAGAGCACAGAAAAATAAAGCAGAAAAATAGAGCACAGAAAAATAAAGCAGAATTGGGGGCACAGAAAAATAAAGAACCGACACTGAAGCGTTGTCCATAAATAAAAAAAAAATATGTTATCCCAGAATTTATTTATTTTCATACACAAAATTTTATATGGAAAGAGTGGTCGCATAAACTTCGGAGGGGCTCTCTCGATTGGGAATTTAAAGTTTCAATTCCTTTTTAAGAGTCGATAGTGATCAAAGGGCAATCAGCCCCCTCCCACGCCATTTTTTTCCGCCAAAGATATCCGGTTAAAATGTTGGGATAGCGATTTTATTCAAAATAGTTAAAGGTTAAATAACTGTAAATGAGCAGGATGTTGAAAAGTAACCAGAGGCAACAAGCCTCCCTTTCCCTTGCTAGATGTGCTCTCCCTAACACTGACAGAAAATTTGAAAGAGCAATTTTGTTCAAAATAGTGAAAAGGTCTAATAACTACACCTCTGGGGATGCCATAATTCCCACAATCCCAGGGCAAGTATTGTATCAAGCTATGCAATTTACCCCGTGTTTAAACGCAGAATTTACCAAGGGATATGTTTGATTCTGGGTGTGTCCAGAAAGGCTAAGGGCATTAAGTTAAAAGTTGGGGAATGTTGAAGAGTATATTAAACGAAATCAGAAGACGTGCTTTGAATCCACAAAAAGGTGTATCTGCACTATCTTAAGAACGGCAGAGGAAACTAAGCTGAAACTTTTAGGGCACCATGAGGAAGATGAAAAAAACGTGGTTGGAGGACAACCGGTCCCCCTCCTGTGCCGTTTTTAGTTTTCCTCTCACAAGGACATCAGATAGAAATTTTGAAATATCTATTTTGTTTAAAACAGCCTAAAGGTCAAATACCTATGTCTTCAGGGATCCTATAACCTCCCAGAGCCCCTGGGGCATGGGCTGTAAGTTTTACAAGTTGTCCATTGTCTACATATAAAGTTGTTTTTTTTTAGAAAATGGCGAGTTTGATCCTTGGTCTCTAAAAAAAAGTAAGAGTATTGAGGTGAAACTTTCAGGTAATGTTGAGGCAGATGTTGAACAAAATAAAAATACACTATATTCAGGATAGTTGCCAAAAAGACATATCAGCAATTTCTACAGAACAATTGATGGTATTAATTTGAAACTTTCAGAGCATATTAAGGGGAGTGTTGAAAAGTGATGGGGGGCAGCCAGCCCCCGGGTCCTTTTTAGATGCCCCCCCCCCTCATCACTGATAGAAATTTTAGAAAGCCATTTTGTTGATAAAGTCTAACAATTATGCCTCTGGGGATACCATGCCCAAAAAGCCCTTGGGTTAGGAATAACAACTTTAATAAAAAATCGCCTATTTCTTCCACGTGGGATTCATCATTGGAAAAGGGGGACATTTTTTTACCTTAGTCAAAAAGGCTAAGGACACAGAGATAAAATTCCAGGGAATGTTAAAGGGTATGTTGAACTAAATCAAAATACACCATGAGCTTCCAGGTGATCAAAAAGGCTTATCTGCAATATTTTAGGAACAGAAAAGCGTATTAACTTGAAACCTTTAGGGCCACTACTGCTACTACTATCACTGATAATATGACTACAATTTTGATTATTCGCTACTGCGACTACTTGCCATTGCTACTACGACTACTTTCAAGTGTGACTAAGATTACTTGGGATGGTGACGTCGCAACTGTGATTGCTTTTGACTTTGACTTCGACAACTTCCAACTGCGACTACTCACGATTCTGACTGCAACTACATGCAACTACGGCTGCTTATACTTGCCATAACTTTAAGTCAATATTAAGGGGGATACTGAAAAAAGTGAAAACACACTATTTCTATTCTGGTTGGCAAAAGGGTGCATCAGCAATATCTCAGGGACAGCTGAGATATTAAGTTGAAACTTAAGCCAAGTCCTCTTAACTTACCCTTCCCAACACTGGTCGAATTTTCTAAAAAAATATTTTGTTCAAAATAGTCAAAAGACCTAAACACACTGTATGCATCCTGGGTATCAGAAGGGGGAATCTGCAATATGTTAGGAACGGCTTAATGTATTAACATGAAATTTTCATGTGAAATTGACTGCTTCTACTTGCGCTTACTTTCAGGACATGATGAGGGGGATGTTGAGTAAAAATAAAACTCACTATGTGAATGCTGGTGGTCAAAATTGCGCATCGTTATATCTCTGAAACAGATGAGGATGCGTAGTGGAAACTTTCAGGGCATTTTGAAAAATGCTAGGAGGGCATTTACAATAGGCCCCCTCAACAATGATCAAAGCTCTTTAATAGCAACTTTGTTCAAAATAGTCAGAAGGTATAACAGCTTTGCCTACGGGGATGTCAAGCCCCCCCCTTCTCATCTCCAATAGCCCTCGGAGAAAGGGTTGTAAATTACGCAATAAGTCCATTGCTTACAAGTAGGATTTATTAATGGGAAGGAGGGGGTAATTCTATCCTGATTGCGTCAGAAAAGACTAAGGCTATTAAGGTAAAACTTCAAGGAATATTGAGGTAGTGTTAAACTAAGTCAAAAGGCACTAGGCGTATCCACGTTATCAAAAGGGTGTATATACAATTTCTTAAGAGTGGCTTGGGGTATCAAATTACAGCTTTCAGAATTAATGTTGGTATTACTACTTTGACTGCAACTGCAACTACTAATGACTGTGCCTGTGACTGTTTGTGACTGTCACGATGACTAGTTGCGACTACTTGCAAGTGTGACTTCTTGCAAATTCGATTACGACTACTTGTGGCTGTTACTACTTACGGCGGCTACTGCGGCTACTTGGGACTGTGGCCAAAATTGCAACTGCTTGCGTTTGCGACTGATTGTGACAGTTGCTGTGACTACTTGCATCTACAACTGTAACTATTTGTGACTGTAACTACTTTTGATTGTGAATACTAGCTACTGCAACTACTTGTGACTTTTGTAGTAACTAAGACTACTTGCGATTGTGGCTGTGACTGCTTGAGACTACGGCTACTAACGACTTCTACTATTTGTGTCTAAGGCAACTTTTGACTGTGAATATTTGTGACTGTGGCAACTTGTGACTGCGACTGAAACTGATTGCGACATCAGACACGAGTGCAACTTGACGGTTACTTGTCACTTTGACTGTTTGCAGCTGCAACTGTAAATTTGACAACTCACAACTGCAAATGTGACAACATTTGAGTAGCTGCTACTATTTATGAATGCAACTACTACTAGTAGTACTGTTAAAACTACTGCCATTGCGACTATGACTGAAAATACTACAGTATATTATACTATTACAGTTTGATCTATTGAACTAAATCAAAAGATTTTAACCGCATCCTGCTTGTCAAAATTACACAGTGCATAAATATTGTCAAAAGTGCTTATTTGCAATATATCCCAAATGGCAAAGGTTATTAAGTTGAAAATTTAAAAGAATCTTGAGGGAGATGTTGCACGAAATCAAAAGACCTTAGGTGCATCCAAGTTGTCAAAAGGGCGTATCTATATCGATCGCAGGAATGTATTCGGATATTAAGTTCAAAATTTCGTTGATTGCTAAAGAGTATTTTGATGAAAAAACCAAAAGACACTATATGCATCCACGTTATTAAGGGTACGTATCTTCAATATTTCAAGAACACATAGGGAAGGGTATCAAGTTGAAAACAGTCAGAGATGGTCGAGGAGGATGTTGAATCTAAGGACAACATGTGTACCCCAGTTTTCAATGGGCGTATTTGCAATATCTCAGGATCGGCTAATCATAACTTGTTATAAATTTTTGGGGATGTTGAACTAAATTAAACGATACTACGTACATTCAGCTTGTTCAAATTGTGTATATAATTTTCAGGAGTGGTTAAGTTTACTAAGTTGAAACTTTCAGGGAGGGGGTATTAAAAGACACTATGTGCATCTCGATTGTCAAAACGACGTACCTGCAATATTTCAGGAACGGCTCAGGGCATTTATTTGAAACTATAAAGGAATGTTGAGGGGTTGTTGAAATAGATTAAAGGGCACTAGTTAGAACTATATGGATAATTATATATTCTATATATTAGAACTATATATTCAATCGGATAATTGAATTATTAAGCCAAAGACGGGAAAATTGGAAAAATGTTCATTATATTAACCAATAATTAAATTTCGGAAATCAAAACGAACAGAAATTAATCAAAAAACTTTACAAATAAAAGTTTTTCAAAGAAATATAAAGAGCCATATCAAACAGATCGTGGTAACGAACTGTAAGTAAGGAGCGACCCAGCTCAATAGTAATCGAAACTCTAAAAAATGGAATTTTGATACCGCTAGATATACCAAAGGAATCGGATTTTTATGCTGATTCCAAATATATAAGAAAAAAAAAAACGGATTTTGATTCAGATTTTAAAATTGACTCTAAAACGCGGATTTTGATACCAATAGATATATCAAGGGAATTGACTTATTATGCTGATTCCAAATATATAAGTTTCATTAAGTTTAGTCTTACCCATCAAAGTCTAAGAGCCTGAAAAAATTTACCTGATTTTCAAAAAAAAGGCGAAAACACCCCTAAAAGTTTTGGAATCTTAATGAAAACCACACCATCAAATTCAGCGTATTATAGAATTCTAATGTAGAGGTTTCAAGCTCCTATCTGCAAAAATGTGGACTTTTGTATTTTTTGCCATAAGAAAGATCACTGATGCGTGTTGATTTTTTTTTTCAGGGGTGATCGTGTTAACCCAGTGGTCCTGGAATATCGAGAAATGGTTCATTCGAACGGAAATTAAAAGTTCTAGTGCCCTTTTTAAGTGACCGAAAAAATTGGAGGGCAACTAGGCCCCCTCCCAGGCCCTTTTTATCTCAAAATCGTCCGATCAAAATTTTGAGATAGCCATTTTGTTCAGCATAGTTGAAAGGCCGAATAAATATATCTTTGGAAATTTCATGACCCCCCAGAGCCTTTGAGGGAAGCTCTTTAATTTACAAAATTTGCCTTTTGTTTATGAGTAGTATTTGCTGATGGGAGCAGGTATACATCTTTTAGATGAGGGGTGCAAATTATCTAGAGATGGGATTTTCCACAGCGACTATTTGTTGTGTGGTGTGAACTTTTCAGTGGACGAATTTTTCAGGGGAAATTTACTGGTGAAATTTGCCAGAATTCCTATACGAGATTCTTCTTATATCTTGCTTTCTTTTTGTCGATTCAATTTTACACGTGGAGATGTCAAGAGCAAGTACCCGGTTAGAATTTTCACCAGGATTGAATTGTCTAGAAAAGGGGTTCTCAAGCTTATTTAGACACTGTACCCCTTTCTACCAACAAAGCATTTTAGGTACCCCTTCTCAGTTACTGATAGGTCTACTAAGTAGACTATGGCTAAAATATAAATAAAATTACCAGTCCTAGAGTTAAAAGGTTGTTGTATTCTTTTGTTGGCTGGCCATGTACCCCCTAAAAATGTTTGAACATCCCCAAGGGGTACGCTTAAAAAACTTTGAGAACCACTGGTTTAGAGAACAAATGGGTCAGGAGGAGGGATTTTTTCGTGGAGGCGTAGCCAGATTTCGAAGCATTATTTAAAAAACGATCATAAATTAGATACAAAAACAAGTTTTTCAACTGAAAGTAAGGAGCAACATTGAAACCTAAAAAGCACGGAAATTATTACGTATATGAGGGGGATTGCTCCTCCTCAACACCTCGCTCTTTAGGCTAAAGTTTGAATTCTGTCTCAATTCTTTAGGAATTACTCCTGAAAAACTATGTTTTTTTAATTAGCATAATAATAAGCTTTTTTTTAAAGTACTAAAAAACCTTACCGTAAAGAGCAATGTGTTGAGGAGGAGTAACCCCCCTCATATACGTAATAATTTATGTTCGCTATAAGTTTTAATTTGGCCCCTTAATTTTGGTTGAAAAATCTTGTTTTTTTATTTAATTTTAAAACTTAAGATCAGCAGAGAGAAATCTTATAATAACTAAAACTCAAAACGACCAGAAATCAAACAGTTCGTGGTAGCAAACTGTAAGTAAGGAGCGACCCGACTCAATAGTAACAAAAACTCTAAAAAACGGGATTTTGATACCAATAAATACATCTAAACAATCAGATCTTAATACTGATTTCAAATTTATAAGTTTCATCAAGTTTAATCCTTCCCAGCAAAAGTCACGCGCCTAAGAAAATATGCCTGCTTTTCGAAAAAGGAGGAAACGCTCCCTAAATGTCATAGAACCTTAATGAAAGTCGCATCATCAGATTCAGCGTATCAGAAAACCGCACTGTAGAGGTTTCGAGCTCTTACCTGCAAAAATGTGGATTTTTGTATTTTTCGCCAAAAGAAAGATCACGGATGCGTGTTTTTTTTCGAGGTGATTGTATCGACCCAGTGGTCCTAGAATATCGTGGGAGGGCTCATTCAAACGGAAATTAAAAGTTCTTGTGCCCTTTTTAAGTGACCAAAAGATGGAGGGCAACTAGGCCCCCTCCCACGCTCATTTTTTCCCAAAGTCACCGGATCAAAACTGTGAGATATTCATTTTGTTCAGCATGGTCGAAAATAAAATAAATATGTCTTTTAGGATAACTTAATCCTCCGAAGTCCCTGGGGGGAGGGCTGAAAGTTATGAACTTTACCCAATGTTTACATATAAGTATTGGTTCGTGGGAAGTATACAGACGTTTTCAAGGGGAATTTTTTTCTGGTAGTGGTGGGGCGGGGTCGGGGGATAGGTGGGAGGATCTTTCCATTGAGGAATTTTTCATGGGGGAAAGGACATTGCTATGGAGGGGTGCCGGATTTCCCAGCATTATTTAAAAAAATGATCAGAAATTAAATTTAAAAATAATAATTTTCAACTGAAAGTAAGGAGCAACATCAAAACTTAAAACGAACAGAAATTATTATGTATATGATTGGGTTCGCCCCCTAGTCAATACCTCACTCTTTAGGCTAAAGTTTTCTTTAGTACTTTCATAAGAGCTATTTATTCTAATTAATGGCCTTTGTGATTAAGGGGTCATTTTTAAAGAATTGGGAAAAAATTGAACTTTAGCGTAAAGAGCAAGGTATTGACTAGGGGGTGAACCCCTTAATATACGTATTAAAAATATATGGATATAGAAGTTCGTTACGTAAGTTAATTCGTAAGTTACGTATATTTATTACTAATAAAAACGTTCGTAAATAAAATTAAACAACTTTCGAGAAAGCGATTTAACCAAATAAAGTAAAATTAATATGCATTTTTTTTAATTATTCTATACGGTGAGCCAAAATCAAAAGCTACATTAATTCAAAAACGTTCAAAAATCAATTAAAAAAAGTTTTTTTTAACTGAAAGTAAGGAGCAGCATTAAAACTTAAAACGAACAGAAATTATTCCGTACATGAAAGGGGCTGTCCCCTTCTCAACGCCTCGCTCTATAGGCTAAAGTTAGACTTTTTCTCACAACTCTATTTTTAAAAAAATAAAAAACTTTAGCGTAAAGAGCGAGGCGTTGAGGAGGGGACAGCCCCTTTCATATACGGAATAATTTCTGTTCGTTTTAAGTTATAATGTTGCTCCCTGCTGTCAGCTAAAAAAAACTTGTTTTTTTATTTAATTGCTATCAAAGAATGAATGAAACCAAAAACAAACAAAAACTAAAATAAATAATCATAGAACAAAAAATTGCAGATACTGTTAAATATGCATCTCAAAAAAAGTTAAACTTAAATTTTATATTCAAGTCAAACTCAAAACCAAAAAAATCACCGCAAACAGGAGTTTGGCTACTGTCCCCTTGAAAAAAATCACAACAAGCCGAAGCCGGGCCCCGGCACTCGGCTTGTTTTTACTCTTTCCTCGGGAAAATGGAGGGCCTCCCAGGGAACACGTCGAACGTTGAAGAATCCCACTGACTCGTAATAAACAATTGTTGCATTGCCATTAAAATTCCTTTATCCAACGTATATACACAGTTTTGTGGAAAAATCAAATTATTGAATACCTTGTTACAGTACGGTGGATGAAAGTGTATCAGAGTGTGATCAGAGGTTCGCGAAGTGATCACACTTTCACAGAGGTCTGTGAAAGTGTGATCAGAGGTTTGTGGGTTCAATCCTGCCTGTGGTTAGGGATAAGTTCTTCTTTGATTTCTTCTTTACATATTGTCTATCAGCTAGGGTATCACTTGTTCTTTTATCATTGACAACATTTCTTCATATCAACTTTCCAAACCCAATAATCACCCGAATCATTTTGAAAAGCAGCTATGCAAAGGTCTAAGATTTCACTTTTTTTGTTTTTTAAGGTTTTTGAATAGTTGAAACTCCTTGTTAGGTATAGGTTGTTCATTTGTTCTCTAGGCATTACGAAACTACGTAAAACACTTTTTGTGAATAGAAAAAATGGCATATACTGTTAAAGATACATAAACAAATCTCAAAACGAGTTAAACTTTAATTTAATATTCAATTCAAACTCAAAAGGGAAAAAATCATCACAAACAGGAGTTTGGCTACTACCCCCCTCCCTAACTGTGACAATAGTTTTACAACCTAATGCTTTATTTGTGCTTCACTGAAAACAAAATATTTTTATATTTTGACAAAAATATATTTATTTTTAATTATTTATATTCTTAATTAATTGTATATTTAATTTTTTTGATCTATATATTATAAAAATATATTTTTTTAGTCTTATAATATTGAAAAAAAATTACAGGGGGATATAATTTTGAATTGCTGAGATTCCCAGAAATCAACATCATTATATATTGAATATTCAGTTTATTTTCATTTGTTTTTTTCCAATCATCTTGACTATTATAATGATCTATTTTTATTTTTATCGATGTACTGGAGAATAAAAGCACACTGTTCAAAATATTTATCGTTTTCAATAGAGCGCAAACGATGGATGCACTTTATTGGAAGATTGAAAATCAAATATTTTGCAGTAGGCATCAAGACGTGGCTAATTGTAGAAAAAGCCAAGACAGATAGTCCGAGGATTGAGAGGGAAATCCGGGATAAGCCCTTTTTAGGATTGTATAAGAATTATGTCATTTCATTTGTTGATAGATAAGTCTAGCTATCATCCATCCATAGGTTGGATGATTATAATTAAGGGATGAAAGATTGGCTCTACATTTTTACGGTTAGGTGAGAGGGAAGAGAGCAGTTTCCAAACTCCTGTTGGCAGGAATTCATGCTTGTTTCAAGTCTGACTTGAATATTCAGTTCAAATTTTAATCCTTTAAGATTTAGATATTCATCTGTATCAGTCTATGTTATTTTCATGTTTCATATGAACATTTATTTTAATTTCAGCTTGTTTTGCGTTTCATTTATTCTTTGATAGTAATTGCAGATTTATTTTTTACTTTGAATTATTATAGAATATTTTTTGATTAATACGATGAAAAAGGACAATGTTGCTGCAAATGTAATGGCATTCGTTCGCTCTGTTGTAACCTGGGTGAGCGGAGAGTAGGCGAGTTCCTTCCAACCCGTCTTGAAACATGGACCAAGGAGTCTAACTTGTGTGCGAGTCGTAGGTCGATGAGAAGACCGATGGCGGAATGAAAGTTAAGGCATGGCTTGCGACGCTGATGGGAGAAGTTTTTTTTTTTTTTTTTTTTTTTTTTTTTTTTTTTTTTTTGAACCGTATATTTTTAGACAGAGTTGCTAACGTACGGAAAGTAAAGAGAACAACCATAACCTCAAACGCGAAATTTTCATTCTTTTTTTTTTGTTTTCACAAGGAAAGGGGAATTTTTTTATTAATATCAATCAATCAATCAATCAATTTATTCAACCAATAAATTTACGACAAAAACACTTAAACATAGATTCCCCAACATAACTTCAACATAAGGCTCTTTGGCCAGGAAAAAAAACAGGGAAAACCAGAATAACACAAATACTAAAAAAAAGAGAAGAAAAGTATTTACATATAGCGCATTTCAACCTTTCGAAGACTCAACGCACGCACACACACACACACACACAAAAAAAAAAACAATATTTAAAACACCCAAGCAAAAAGCGATTTTAAGACCCCTCCCCCCCCCCCCCCAAAAAAAAGAAGATATAGGACAATCCAATAAATTAAACCAAATTCCAAATATTTGTTTGAAACCAAGCCACAAAAAATATTCAACAAACTCAGTACCCCTCACAACAAACGTTTCTAACCCAGGCTCGGGTCATAAATTGAAATACTTTTTGGTTACCAAAGGGACATTTTTAGTGATCTAAGTTTGTATAGACTAGGTGACACCGAGTCATTTCGGGATCTGTAAACACTTTTTGCGTTTTATTTTCAAATCAAACCCTAGCTAATTTATATTCCCCCCCTTTTCTTGCGAAAAACAGTACTTTTGCTTTTCGGGAAGTCCTGTTTTGAGGGTGTACTTGTTATTTTTAATTCATGTAGGATGGCAAAACTGCACAGAAATCTAATGGTAAAACCACTACCTATGCGAAAATGAGAAATTCCAGTCTACGTTTTCGTCCACAAGTTTACTAAATTTAGTGTTGCTAATTTTGGTCGCGGCTTATGATCTCTTGAGTCCAATTTGTTATTTATTGCAAATTTGTTGTACGATTAGACGTTGCTTATAAAAAGTGATAAATTGTCGTCTTCCAAGGTATTCGCCCTTTCGAGGTAAAAGACGATTTTATGTTCAAATTCTCAAGGACACCTGTGACAACATTCCTGTCGGGCTCTTTAGTTATGTTACAAGGTTGACCAGTTTGTTTGGTGTGGCACTCCTCTATATCCTTCTGTGGCACTTAGAGGGGATGTGTTTGTGTTAAATTTTTTTTTTAATGATTGATATTAAAATAAACAATTACTTAAAGAGGTAAACTTATCTTAAAGAGAAATTCAAGAAAAGTAAAAATAAAACCTATGTTCAACGTCCTGTTTTAACAAAAACTCACATAGACTTCTTTCGTTTCATTGCCTAAATTAAGCAAAAACCTTTTTATAAGGTTTATTGGTGTGTTTAACCCACAGTTTATAGACAGTAAGCTTATCGCAGATAATTTCTGGTCTTCGGTCTTGGTGCGAACAAAAAGCTCCTCCCACTTGTTTCTGCCTTAGCGGATTAGTCTGTTATCGTCAATCACTGAGAAATGGTTACCAAGTGCATTATTCGTAATAGCGGGTTTCCACTTGTTTCGTATCCAAGAGAAATCTGACTTGTCTACCCGCGAAAAGATCTGATAACGCGTATGTTTCTATCTGCAAAAACGTTCTCCGGAGCACTCGCACCCCTGTCCGGGTTTTTATAATGGGAGAGATAGAGAATGATCATACTGCTAATTCTATAAACTGTGGTTTAACCTATGAACCTATGTTCAAACGTCCCTATGTTCGTTTGCGAACATAGCGTTGAACCTATTGCGTTGAAGCGTTGAACCTATGTTCAACGTCCTGTTTTAACAAAAACTCACATAGACTTCTTTCGTTTCATTGCCTAAATTAAGCAAAAATCTTTTTATAAGGTTTATTGGTGTGTTTAAAAATGAAAACAGCTACTATTAATTCAAAAATCTTTGCTTATGGAAGTAAAGAGACAAGAAGAAACATAAAATGAAAGAAAGTTTTTGCTTCGCTGACTACACAAGATATATTTACAAAACTAGCTGCAATAAACTGACTTATGTTATTTTCTAATATCTGTAGAAATCTAAAAACTAATGGATTATTTGAGAACTGATTCGTTTAATTTTTTTTAATGGAATATTATTTCATTCTAAAATTTCCGATATCATGGTCAAGATAAGACTAATTAGATCTGGATAAATTTATTTTTTTTAATTTTCTAATGGATAATCAAGTTATTTTTTGCTCGAAGTGAACTGGGGCTTTTGGATCGGATTTGTATTTTCAGCAAAGCGATAATTTTCGAATTCTTGAATATTAAGAAATGCTTCGGGTCATTTTATTTGAGCTGGTTTTTCCTCTTTAAGTCGGTAAGAAAAATATGTTTTTTGTTTCAATGAATCACTTTATGGAATGAAATCTCAAATGCCAAGAAATAGTTGGAGTAGTAATTTCCTTTTCTTGCTCGTTTTGACAATTTCGTCCCTAAAATTTAACCCCACCCCTTCTGATCTGATGGAGTAAAGGCAAACTATATTTCAAGTGTAAATATCTGATTACTTCAAAAAGTTACCAAATTTATTCTTACTGTTCTGAAAAATGCCATAATCACAATCCTGCTTTAATATTTCAAAAAATCATGCTGCTCACTACAAGCTAAAACTTCAAATGCAACATTTTCCAGTCAAACCCTTTATTTTATAGCATTACGCTTCACAGAACGTGTGAAATATCTATAACACATATGTGATGACCACCAGCAACCCAAATAATTATTGTCATGGTTTGTCAATTAAGAAAAAATAGCGTCATTACATACTTTGCTGTCACTATTAAAAAAAAAAAAAACCTTGTAAAAAAAAAAGTCAAATTTAGGATCAATCACAGAACGTGTGAACTATTTGTTATATATATATATATATATATATATATATATATATATATATATATATATATATATATATATATATATATATATATATATATATATATATATATATATATATATATATATATATATATATATATATATATATATATATATATATATATATATATATATATATATATATATATATATATATTATATATATATATATATATATATATATATATATATATATATATATATATATATATATATATATATATATATAGTCTTTATTTATCAATTGGGAAAAAATCACGTCAATAAACTTTTTGTAGATCTCTTTTACGTAAAAATTAATGTGAATAAAAATAAAAATGAGAAAACGAAGAATCATAACATTACTACAATTATGTGATGAAAATATCAAATCAGTGACTCTGAAATAAAACTAAAGTACAACTATACGGCCGTCTAAAAATAAAAACGCGCATAAACATGAAAAGTCACTTTCCGATTTAGATATACCAATGAATTCAGCTCAAAGAGGCGAATCAAATGGGATATGCAAGAATGTCCTGGCCAAAACATGTAACAGTAGCATTTTGTCCGGTTTGCCTAAGTTGAAAAATCGACATTTAGCATTGTCAGCGAACTTTGGCATGTATTTTAATTGCAGAATTGGAAAAAATACTGTCTAAAACCAATCCTAACTTTTAAGACAATATTCTCGGAATAATGAAAAGTATATAGACGCGATTTCGCATTTGGAGGGTCGTATAGTATAGATTACAATTTAACAAGGCAAGAACACATGTGGTATTGATGCCAGCGGTAGATCGCTGTTACTGTTTCTATTCATAGAAACTTGTTCCATAAAAAATAAGAAATTGAAAAATTGCCTCCTGGAAATGAAATAGTTTATTGATGTTAAGCTAAATAATTAATTACAGAGATGAAGAAACGACTATTTTTTAGACAGGAAGGGGGCAAAAGCTTTTAAAGTATTACTTGCGTCACCTATGTAAAGAGCCGTTCCTAAGGCTGGTGATGACCAAAGAAAAATTCATTACAGGGCTCTCCCGACTCAAATACAAGTAAAAGAAGCCGAATAAAAGTGAAACATTTCATCGTGAGTAATTGCATTGTCGTGAAACCCCCCCCCTATTTGGGGCAGCTGACCCGGTTGCCCCCCCCTAAAAACGGCTCTGTCTGCATCCATTAAATATGTTAAATTTGTGTTTGCCAATATTTGCCATAAATTGTCACCGGGCTGGTTGTATTTTAAGGATTGACATTTGTACTGCAAATATCCTGGGGAAATCTAAACTGATCATTTCGTATATATTTCTTGGTTTACAATGGTCTGTCAATCAAAATATAAATCGTTTTCTGAGTGACTGTAGCCGCATCGATATTTTCAATTGCAAAGGATTGGTGAATAAAAGACGCCAGAGCAAAAAAAATGTTCTTTAGAGTTTGCTTTATTTTGAATTTTGACACTATTCGGGAGAAATAAACAGAAAAAAAAAAAAATTGCCAAACTTTTGTACGAATGCTAGGGCTGTATCCCACCTTGTTACAGAAAATTAGTTTTATTGGATTTTTCCAGTTTAACTGCGTCCCAGCCCTAAATTAGATACAACATGTTCTGATTTTGTTGGTTCACATTGTCTTTTAGCCTTATTTCTCGTTAAAAGTTGGTTCCAAATTCAAAATAAAACCAATTAAAAGAAGAAAGAAAACCTCTGTATAGAACTCAAGGTTATGCCGAAAAATTTCCTGCAGACAGTCCCAAGTGGATAATTCCACTCAATTCTCCCAATTTTCAAAAACCAGACAAATTTTCTCAGGGTCGAAGCTTATGATGGGTAACACTAAGCTTAATGATTCTTTTGATATATCTATTGATATCAAAATTCTGTTTTTTATATTTCGATTGCTATTGAGCCGCATCGCTTATTACTTACAATCCATTACAACGAACTATTTGACAAATACTACATGTAAGCAATGGATGAATTGCATAACTTGTAATCCTTGCACCTAGAGTGGTGGGGGCTTGTCATCTCAAAGGGCACGGTTTTTGGGCCTTACAATCATGCTGAACAAATTTTTGGATGTCTATGGGGAAAAGAGGGCGTGGTAGGGGAAATGCTTGCCCTCCAATTACTTTTGTTTCTTAAAAAAGGCACAAGAAATTTCAATTTTCATTTGAATGAGACCCTTCCGAAGTTTCTGCGACAACTTCTTCCATACAAAGCGCCTTGGTAAAAATAAAAATAATGATACTTAGAGGTCATTTCGCTCTTTACTTACACAGTGCTATTGTGCTGCCTATGACTATATGTACTTTGAACAGTGTATTTATTTTTTCAAAACACCGACAAAAAATAAAAATTAATCGCTTTAACAATCAAGATAACTGGAAAGAACCAATGAAAAGAAACCGAATATTTTATGTATAATAACATTAATTTCTGGAAATCGCAGTAACTCAACATTGTATGTAACGGTAATTTTCTTCTTTTTTTTTAATAAAATCATAGGAAGCGCAATAGCATTGCCTAAGGAAAGAGCGATGTGGGCACAATGAATTTATTTATATTTTGGTTTGTTTCTTTGTTTTAGACCAGGACACTTCGTATAGAAGGAGTTGTCGTAGAAACTTCGAAAGGGGCTTGTTAGATTGGGAATTGCAAGTTCCAGTGCTTTTTTCAATAGTCGAAAGTGATTGGAGGGTAACAAGCCACCCCCACGCCCATCATTTCCCCAAACACATCCAATCAGCATTTTGAGATAGTCATTTTGTTAGCGTAGTTGAAACGTCCAGTAATTATGTCTTTGAGGATGACAATCCCCCCCCAGCCCTCAAGGCAAGGGTATTAAGTTATGCCCCGGGGACATATAAGGTGTTTATGGAAAGGATGGTCGTATTAACTTCGGAGAGGACTCATCAGAATTGAAACAAGAAGTTTTAGTGCCCTTGGAGAAGAGTGATTGGAGGGAAACTAGACCCCCCTCAAGTTTTACTTTCCTCAAATGCATCCAATAGAAATTTTGGGATAGTCATTTGTTCAAAAATAGTCGAAAGGTCATAGACAGCGCAATAGTGCTGCCTAAGTAAAGAGCAATGTGGCTACAATGTATTGTTATTATTAGTTTTTTTTTATTGTTTTTTTTAGACCAGGGCACTTCTTACAGAAGTAGTTGTCGTTTAAACTTCTAAAGAGGCTCATTCTATTGGAAATTGAAATTTTTAGTGCTCCTTTCAATAGTCTGAAGTGATTGGAGGGCAGCCAGCCCCCCACGGCCATTATTCTCCCAGACATATCCAATCAAATTTTGAGATAGCCATTCTGTTCAGCGTAGTTGAAAGAATAAGTAATTGTGTCTTTGAGGATGACAACCCGCCCCCACAGCTCTCATGGCACGGGTTGTAAAGTATTCCCCAGGGGCATATTTTATAGAAAGGGGGTCGTAGAAAGTTCGGAGAGGGCTCATTTAATTGGAAATTAGAAGTTCTGGCGTCCTTTTTAAGCGTGAAAGTGATCGGAAGGCAACTAGCGCCCCTCACCTCCTATTTCTCCCAAATATATCAGATAGAAATCTTGAGATAGCCATTTGTTCAGAAACAGTTGAAAGATCACATAACAAGGCCTCTGGGACTGACACAGCCCCCCAGGGTCTGGGGACAAAGGTTGTAAGCTACACTGCGGGGTTTTACGGAAGGGGTGGTTGTGTGAACTTTAGAGGATGCTCATTTGATTGTAAATTTAAAATTCTAGTTCCCTTTTAAGAGTCTAAAGTGATGGAGCGTAACTAACCACCCTCCCTGACAGCCTCCTTTCCCCCAAGCGCAACATGTCGAAATTTTGAGACAGCCATTTTGTTCACAATTGTCCACAGAGCATATAGCAATGCCTTCTGTGTTGACAGAATCCCCGAGTCCAGGAGTAAGGGTTGCAAGTCATGCCCCAGGGAATATAAAGTTTTTATGGAACGAATGGTCTTGTAAACTTCGGATCGGATGGAGTTCATGTGATTAGAAGTCGGAGGTTTTAGTGCCCTTCTTAAGAGCCAAAAGTGAATGGATAGCAGCCATCCCCTCCCTCACAAGCTTATCATTCCCCAAAACACATCCGATCAAAATGTTAAGATAGCTTTTTCGTTTCTCATTGTTAAAAGGTCCAGTAATTACGTCTTTGGGGATGTCAACCTCCCCACAGTCCTCATGGCAAGGGCTTTAAGTTAGGCAATTTGTTCCTTGTTTTCGTATAATATATGTAATTGAGAAAGGTATGTATTTTTGAACTTTACTTCCAAAAAAGATGAAGGGCAGTCAGGTGATTCTTTCAGAGACTTTTCAGGGGAGTGGTAGACCAAACCCAAACACGTTATGTGTATATGGATTGTCAAAAGGGCTTTACTCAGGAATGACCATGTATATTAGTTTAGAACTTTCAGGAAATGATAAGGGAGATGATCAAAAAGCCAATATTTGCATGCTACTACTACTGCTACAGCTACCACCACTTCTTCTACTACCACTGCTACTACTACCACACAACTCCATTTGCAATATTGAGGGGAAACTTGAACTAAATCAAAAGACGCTATGTGTAATTACATTGCCAAAAAAGCGTATCTGGAAGGAACTTTCAGGGAATACTAAAAGGGGAAGATCATCTGACCAAAAGGCAATATGTGCACACTACTACTAATTTCAATATCACTGCTACATCTACTACTACCACTACTACTACTTCAACTACTACGTTTATTGTACCTACTTGTAAAGGTCATACGTTATTGCTACTGCTGCAACTGCTACTATCGCTATTACTATAAATACTACTACTAGTAATACCAATACTACTGCTGTGACTACTATTACAACTATGGCATAGGGTATGAAGAAGAAATTTTCAAGGAAGTTTTTTTTGGGAGAGGGAGTGAACTTAATCACAACATGCCTTTTGTATGCAGGCTATCAAAAGGGCATAACATATCTTAGGAACAGTTTGGTCTATGAAGTTGAAACTAACAGGGCTTGCTTCTTAGGAGATGTCAAATTAACCAAAAGAAAATATTTGCATCCTAATGCTGCTGCAACTACTAATACTACTACTACTGCAGCTATTACTACTACTTCTACTACTACTGCTCTAAAGCTAAGTCTACTACTATTAATTCTACTGCTACTATTACTAATGCTACTGCTAAAACTGAGGGTTTTAAGCAAAAAAATTGGGAAATTTTAAATATATTTAAATATATAAATAAATTTTCAATATATATATAATTTTACATACATATATATTGGATATAAAATATAATAAATTAAATATTAAATATAAATATTAAACAAAAATAAATATATTTTTTTTAACTTTAAGGAATAAATGCCAGTATATGTATATTAAACTGACAATCCATGGCCATTTGTTTTTTGTTTGTTTTTTTTCAGTAAAGTGCAAATTATGTTCTGGTCTTGAGAAGACATGGGGACTGTCAGCCCTACTCATTTAGTTTTTGCTCGTTTTGAGTTTGACTCGGTTACTTGTTGTAATTTATGCTCGTTTTTGGTTTTATTTATTAATTTTTGCTGATTTTTGGTAGTTTTATGCTTGGAAGATAATTTTAGTGTTTTTGCTCATTTTTGGTTGAATGGGGCTGTGTACTTTTCTTTGACAAACTTGTTTTGTAGAATTTTTTTTAAGTTAATAAACAAAGTATATCTTGTTTTCAATAGAGCACAAAAGATGCAACGTGCTTTAGAACTTGTACGGATAGGGGATTAGGAGGGCCAGGCCAAAATCCTATCTGGGGCAATTTTGATTTATTTTAAACTTGGAATAAGTATGAAATTTAATTTTTACTTTTGTTGGGGTTTCTTTATTAATCTGTATCAGCATATGCTGTCTTTATGTTTGATATGATTATCCGTTTTAACTTCTGTTCATTTCGGGTTTCATTTATTCTTTTATAGTAATTTCTGGTAAGTTGAATGTTTTAAGCTCAAGTTGTTTATAGGACTTTCTTTCTGCTCCTCTCTTAAGTTTAACAAAACTCTATATTTTTGAAAAAATTCTTTTTTGGAAGCTCTTTTTTTTTAAGTAGTTTTTGTTAGTTTTTGATTGGCAAAATTTATTAGTGGTTAATATTATATATATTTCTGAAGTTTTCAGGTATTAGCTTTCAGAAATAAAATATTCAATTTTATTTCAAATTATAAGTTGCCTAAGATAATTTAAGCGTTGGCTTTGATTGTATTCAACATAGTTATTGTATAAATTTCGTTAAATTTAACATCAAGGTTTTGAATTTTTCTTGAATTAAGATTTTTACTCAGTATACTTTATACCCGAGTATACTTTATATATAAGGTATACTCGGTAGAATCCTCATGGGAGAGAGTTTGAATTGTAATATGTAATATAATATTCTAATTTTTAATATATATAGTATGATGATTATATAATATATCTTAATAATAATAATAAAATATATTAGTTTTAATTTATAATATTTGTAATGAAATTGAATAAGAGAAAGTTTAGAATAAAAAAACTTTAGAAAAAGTTTAGAATAAGATTAAAAGAATAAGAGAAAGTCAAGGAAATTTAATGTTGCTTTAAAACTAAATCAAAAGGCACCATGTGCATGCTGGTTATCAGTTCCGTCTCAGCAATATTTCAAGGCTGACTGAGGGTGTTAAGTTGAAACTCTCAGGACTACTGCTATTACTACCTCTGCTCTTACTGCAGAACTAAATCAAAAGGGTGTAAGTACATCCAGGTTGTCAAAATAGCATATATACAATGTCTTTGCAATATAATAGGGTGTGAAGGTTAATTGTTTTTGAGAAAGTTGAGGGGGTGCAAAACTAAATTAAAAGATATTATTTGTGTCCAAATTGTCGAAAGGGCGTATGTTATTAAAAATTGTTGAAAATCTTTGTCAGACATATAAATAGTAAGCCAAAATCTGGATTCTTATAGAAAAACTGAAAAGATTTAAAATATCCTTTTCTTAACCTTTGAAAAGGACAATGTAAATTAAAAACGAACAGTAATTAATCTTAAAAATTTTTCCACAAAAGAAGTTTTTTTCAAAAAAAAAAAAAATAAAAAGCTTCATTAAACCAAAGATAAGCAGAAATAAAGTTAAAAAATTTTTCGAGCAAAAACTGCCGTTAATCACCATCAATAAATAAATGTATATAAAAACGAGCAGAAACTAAAATAAACAAAAGGACCAAAAAGATAAAAAAATGGGAGGGCTACCAGCCCCCCTCCCACGCCTCTTCTTACCTGAAGTCATCCGATGAAAATTTTTAGACTCGCATTTGTTTCAGAATAGTTGAAAGATCCAATAACTAGCCCTTTGGGATTTTATAACCCCCATGGTCCCCAGGGAAAGGGCTGGAAGCTGTACAATTTGCCCTGTTCTTACATATAGTAGCTGTTATTTGGATATAGGATTTTTTTAATGGGGAGGGATCTAAGGGGAGGGGTTTCCATAGGGAGGAAAGTTTCCAGGGGAACTTTTACATGGAGGAATTTCCTGTGCTTCCAATTCTATTTTGTTGCGCCGGTTAGGTGTCTTCAGTAAAGTGCTAGGTTTTGAGAATTCTACAAATACAGGAAGTATCATGAGCTTAAAACATGTTTTTCTTAAATATGTTTTATTTAAAACATGTTTTTCCACTACGCGAAGCAGCAAATTTTGTTTGTTCTAAGTAGCTCTTTATTCTCATCACAATAGCTTTGTTTTCAAAATTAATTTATGTTCTTTCTTGGGTGCAAAAACACAAAATCAACCTTACAAAAAGGCTTTTTATTCAACTTAGGCGAAAAAACTAGAAAAATCAACATGAGTTTTTGTTAAAATAAAGAATTAAGGATATGTTTTACTTTGTACCCTTCTTAAGCTTTTACTAAAAAAAATATTTTATTTTGTCAAACAAAATTCAAGGGTTAAAGGGGTATATCGAAAGGATGGATTATTGTTTTTCGAATATGTAGATATGCCAGGTATCATTTTCATGCTGTCCAGCATTTTTACTTTAAAAATCACGTGAAAATGTCATTTTTTGTGCCATATGGCACTTTATGATAGGATTTTCGATCTCTGCTTCTGCTAGTACGTCGGCGAAAATTTACAATCGGGATGGGAGGGAGAGTGTAAAGAGGGAGGATTTCAAAACTCTCATTTAAAGTTTTCAATAATTGAGATTACGATGATACCCTTTTCATGCTTCCTACAATTCCAGTCGAAGTATGTCACCAGAAAGTTCAATTTGTGTTGCCATATGAGAATTTATGACAGCACTATTACGAGGCATGTTTTTTAAGTAAGTACCGTTTTGCGATTTTACCACCACAGCGCTACGGTCGTCGTTCTGCGCCTGCGCGCTGGTTACCTACATCTCTTGTCTACGCACTGACGCCATTACAGTCTGATTCTTAATTGTATACGTTTTTTACTGAGTGTTTAAGATGCCTCCGACAATTGTGAGTCCCGCCGATTGTGAAGTACGGGCGGTTATACGATTTCTTAGTGCTAAAGGCGTAAAACCGATCGACACACACACACAAACACACACACAACTCTCCCTCCCCTGCCCTCAGAAATGTGGGAACGAAGGGTCTTTGAGCCTTCCCCTTGAGGCAGATCCCCGTTTATTTTCGATTCTGAGTATTTTTGGTTTTCCCTCCAAAATTGATCCCTCCCCTGCCCTCAGAAATGGGGGGAATGAAGGGAACGTTAGATTCTATTTTAAATTGACAATACTTATCAAACATCACTTGTGTATTATACAGACCACATCGGAAAGGTAAAGCTAGGTCAAGTCACAATGTCATTCTACCGTCGTTAGCCATTTTCATAGACTGATGATGTTTCAAATTTATAACAAATTACCTGAGTTAACAACTCCTTCGAGTTTACCTTAACCGCTAATCAGTTTAATTCTTTTTTTTCTCCACCTTCATACATTTTGCAAATCTGCTTGCACATAGTGTGTTTTGATTTAGTTCAAGTCAACCATACAGGTTTTTTTTTTTTCGCTAGCAAGTCGACCCATAGTACATCACTACAAGTACTCTAAGAAATCCTTTTCCCATCATCCCCTCCCTCTACAAATATTGTATTCAGATATTTCATGTTAAAAAATTAACTATTCACTAATCACCCCTTTTTTGCAGATGCTAAACAAAAAAAAAACATGTCTCCTTTTCAATATGTTCGTATTTTGAGCTATGTCAGTTAACACTAAGAAGTGAATTGGGTAATCCCCTAGCAATAACAAAAGGCTTAGCAGTGATTACATGTCATTTTTCGACCCGTTGTCGGTCGCAAATTGAGTTAGCTTAATGCAAATGAGATATCATTTTGATATCTCTAATAGTGTATGTGATACTGGGGCGAGATCTCAGATACCTTTAAGCTACAAGCTATTAACAGGATTCCATAGCTACAATATTCTCTTTGAAAAGGTGTAGAGCTTCTCTAGTCTAGAATAGTGACATAATTTCACTTTATCGACCCTCAAATTCCATTTAGGTTGCTGTATATGGTGTACCCATAGTATTTCCATACACCTATTAGCCCAGAAACCTGTCTGGTTGCCCCAGAAACTTGTCTGGTTGGCCCAGAAACTTGTCTGGTTGACCCAGAAACTTGTCTGCTTGGCCCAGAAACATGTCTGGTTGGCCCGGAAACTTGTCTGGTAGGTTTTGTATAATTCCATATTCAATTGACAACAATAGCAATAATCAGGCTGGTAATCTGCCATGGAAAGGTGCCAGGGAATGTAAAGGCCGCAAATAACACAGGATGGAACATAAAGTGGGCAAAATGGTACTTAGATAACTACTTGTATTAACTAGCAACGTACATAGCAAAGATGTACTCCATACAATGAACCACTCATAACCCATCAAGTAAACTAAGAAAATCAGAATAGTGGAGATCAAAACACCACAACCAATAAGTCATATATTCGATGGGGGAGAAGATAGGAGTGAAATCCTGCCACCCGGATTCGTAGTTTCTACTATCATGAGTGCTATCGTCAGCATGATTGAGAGTATCCCCGATCCAACCAGCTCTATTATACAGAATGATCCCCTCGTTTCCTTTCTTCGCGATTTTTTGTTTAGAATGATCCCCACAATGTAACATATGACTATCTACCGACACTTGGGCTAATTAAAAAAAAACATGAAAATTCAAGTATTTTGACTGGTTTTGGGGCTTCTTAGGGTGCTTGGAAACCTTGGCAAATAGTAGGCATTAGTGAGAATATTACTAAGGATTATACAAATCATTCTTCCGTTACTTTTCTTCCAATTGCAATATGAGTTTGTTTAGATACTGAATAACGATTTGTCCGATAGGCGATTATTTACCAAACAAAGTTTCGATTGTGCGTTTTTACCAGAATTTATGTATGCAGACACCTATCGATAACTCAAAATCTTAGATTTCTCTAATTATTTTCATTCCCCTGGAAAAAAACCCTCGGAAATCTTCATTTTCCTTTCACAAATCAATGTTTACCTTTGTGTCTCGAAGTTTTTCTATTGGACCTCTGAGTAGTAACTCTAGTTAGTTTTTGGACTGTTGACATACTTAAGATCTAATATTAATTTTTACTATATTTGAATGAAATATCTTTTAAGTAATTTGGTTGGTTTTGGGGATTCCTGTGGTGCATGAAAAATTCTCTGATGGTCTAAATGCCTTTGAGGCGGTTATGACACTTGGACTCACAAAAAGTGTTTACCTTTGAGTCTCGAAGTTTTTCCACTGGACCTCTGAGTAGTAGCTCTAGGTAGTTTTTGAACTGTTGATATACTCAAGATTTCATATTAATTTTTACTATTTTTGATTGAAATATTATTTAAGGAATTTGACTGATTTGGGGTTTCCTATGGTGCTTGAAAATCTTGGAAAATAGTAGACATTTGTAAGAATATTACTAAAGGATTATAAAAATCATTCTTCCGTTCCTTTTCTTCGAATTGCAATATGAGTTTGTTAAGGTAATAAAAACTAATGGATATAAATTACCTGGTAATCTTTCCCTATGCTTATAACATTATAGAAAACTAGCGCTTTACTGAAAACATTAAAACGATATCAGTGTTTATACATTAGATAAATGATTATTTCAATGTTACAATGTTATAAACATAGGAAACGATTACCAGTTAATTTTATGGCATTAGTTTCTTCTTTTTTTAAAATATAGCTTCTGATCACCTCTAATCTAGGGGGGGATATAACACATCAACTGTTATATAGCTGGAAAAAAAACATACCATTTCTAAAAGTATTATCGTTATAAATCCACTCATTCTAGCAATAACTTATTAACTGATTATATATAAATAAGATTTTATCAATATAATAATAATAATAATAATTTTATTATAAGCCAAAAAACAGGCCATACAGAACAGTATTCTTAATTACACTCCACAAGAAAAATAACATAAATATCAAGTTTCACTCATTGATGTCAACGCTTCATTTACATATTTACATAACTGCCTGATTGTCCTTTTTACAGTCGTTTTCAGGAAACCCCGGAAATACAACTTACAACCCTCAAAATAAATTTACCTTAAAAGAGAAAATTTCTGGCACTCGGTGAGAATATGGGCCACATCCTCAATGCCTAGGTTACATCTGGGGCAAGAGTAATCCGCATTTGCATCTGGGGCCACCCTATTTCTTTCAAATACTCTTTTTTCTATTTTTTAGTGGCAGGCAATTCGCTCGGATCCGAAACCAAGTCCTCAATGTCTCCCCCGGTAATCCTAGTTTAAAATAATATTCGAATCCAAATATCTCTTTTACATGGTAATAAAACTTCAATGTTTCAGATGTTTTAATTGCCTGGGTCCGCATTTGAACTTTCTGGTCTTTTATTCTTTCTACAATCATAGCAAAAAACGACTCACACTGATCTGAGGGTTCTAGCCCCTCATTTCAAATATTTGATAATCCTAATCCATCTAAAACATTTTTTATTTGATACGGCCACGATCTTTTACGTTTCGACCGTAGCATCTCCACATAAGCTGCTTTTGCTAACCAATCTTCTGACAGACTTAGAACCTTGAGCCAATACCGGATAATCTGTGCAAATCTACTCATTCTAAGCGAAAATATACCTAGATCACCATTTGGTGTCTGAGTGTGGGTCGTTATGTGAAAACCAATCAATCTCTTAAGATGTTGAAGCTGAATTGATTCCGATTGTGGAGCCAGGTCATGCCCCTAAAGTTCCGCTCCTTAATGGATAGTAGGCAAAACCTTAGAATTAAAAAAATATTTATGCATTTTTAGATCTTTTATACTCGAAAGCCTTGAATTACGTAAAATGGCAGCTGAAACTGCTTTCCCTCTCTTAATCATCTGTTTTACATGCTCTTTCCATCCTCCTTTTGCTGAAATTTTTACTCCCAAATATTTAAAATTTTCGCTCTCTTTTACTTTTTCACGTTTATAATAAAATTATACTTTTTGATCATCATTGTTCACACGAGTTCATCTAAAAACCGCAATCTCAGTTTTTTTAAAGTTCAACACTAGTAGCTTTCTGTCTAAATATTCTTCTAATATACTCAATAAGATTTGGAGCTCCTCTGGTGACTTGCCTATCAACACCGCATCATCAGCAAAAAGCAACAGAGATAACGTCAGGTTCCCTATTGACACTGTAGGGGCCCATACCTTTTTAAAATGGTCAACAATATCATTTATATACAACGTGAACAACCTAGGTGAAATACTACTACCCTGTTTTACTCCTTTTCTGATTTCAAACGGTGACGATAATCCCTTCCCTAAAACTTTAACTATACCAAATGTCTTTCTATACATATCAGCTAGTATCCTAACGAAACGTCTTGGTAAGCCTACCTTTAACAGTTCTAAGCACAGGAAAATCCTATCAATACTGTCGAAGGCCTTTTCTTGATCTAAAAATACAACGTACAACCTATTCTTCCCTTTTGCATATTTCACTACAAGCGCCTGTAGTACTAAGACCCTATCAATAGCATTATATCCATCCCGAAATCCTGCCTGCTCCTCCTTCAAAATCCTATATTTTTCTAACCAATGAGCTAATCTGGCATCTAGTATTCTTTCTAAATATTTTGCTAAGACTAGGTACTAAAAATATCAGTTAATAATAACTTTAAACCGCTGGGTTTCTCTTTTTGAATAGCGGCAAAATCAAGGATGTTTTCCACGGTGATGGCCATTCTCCAGAAGCCAATACTTAGTTGAAGATAGCCAAGAAGATGGGCACAGATAGAAGTTGGAGTTGTTTCAAGTTCTTTGTTGGGACTCCATCGCTACCAAGTGCTGATCCTCTTTCCATGGCGCTTATGCATTCTTCGATTCCTTCTTCCGATGTGAATTTTATCAGATTATAATCGTGTTCTTTCAGTGAGAGACTAATCTCATTCTCTGTATTCGATAATTCCTCGCTGAACCAGCAGTCAAACGAATAGTCTTCCTGAACCGCGTCCTTGTAGTATGTAGGCCATGTTTTCGGGTCAGGTACTTTTGGCTGAGCTATGGAGGCCCCTTTTTTTATCTTTCTCCAGAAAGACCGCGTATCACTCTTTTCATAAAACTGGATCAGCTCCTCCTTACCTTTTTGAATAGCCAGTTTCTTCTTCTGTTTTAAAAGGCGTTTATACTCCCGGCGAACATTTTTGAATCTTGTTACTAGTCGAAGCCTATTTTCCTCTATTTCCTCTTCCCTCAAAATCTCCATTTCTTTAATCAATTCTAATTTTTTTATTCTACATTCCTCATCAAAAAATTCTATATCCTTACAACCTCCTTTATTTCCTAGAACAGGGCCTGCTATTTCGTGTAAAATCTCCGTGAACTCTTCTATCAATCTATCATGGTTATTTATCTTCTCTAAATCACTTAACCTTATACCTACATCATCCTCTGAAAACACTTCACTTAATTTAACATTTTCCTCTGTAGACCATTCCCTAGGTATCTGACGTCTAATATTTTTATTATAAATACGACTTTCACTTGAAATATCCCTCATTTGGGGAGCACTCCTTGATCTAATTTCTAAAAATACCGGTAGGTGGTCCGATCCTACTAGCTTAAGCACATCTACATTAAGGTAATTCGGATCCCAGCGAATATCCCCCAAAACATAATCAATTAAACTTGCTTTATACGCAATGTACTTTGCAGATGAATAACACATTCAATGAAACCAAATAGAAAAGTAATATGTGTATGTCACGGTTCGTTTAAGATAGGTTAACAAGTTCAAAGTGTTACATCAAAATCTACGATTTTATTTAAACTTTCCTGATTATTGAAAAATAAAGTTTGCAAGGGAGGTGCCTATACGCTATGTTAAAAAACTGAAACCTAGATCTAGGAAGGACATAACCCTCGCAACGGCCGTGCCCGTTGCACCCCCGGGGGCGGCCACTGCGGCAGCCCATGGCCGAACCGGAAGGCGCGGGAGGCCCCTCTAAGGTGAGCACGGCCGCTGCTGGGGGAATGTCCTTCCTAGATCTAGGTTTCTGTTTCTTAACATAGTGTATAGGCACCCCCCTTGCACACTCTATTTTTCAATAATCAAAATATAATCAGTTAATAAGTTATTGCTAGAATGATTGTATGTATAACGAAAATACTTTAGATATGGTATTATTTTTTTTCTGTTATATAATTGTTCATGTGTTACATCCCCCCTAGATTAGAGGTGATCAGAAATTTCTTTAAACAAAAAGAAGAAACTGATTCCATAAGATTAACTGGTAATCTTTCCCTATGTTTGTAACATTATAGAAAACAACTGCTTTACTGAAAACATAAAACAGTATATGTGTTTTGGTACTGTAAGAAAATAAAAACTTTTAAGGATACCTTTTAACATTATAAAAGTAAAAGCATTTGTATAATGTGATATTACATCTGCTCAATGATTAACTGTCGTTTTGGATTTAAAACTTAAAACCAACATAATTATTACTCTAAAGCCTATCTAACATATATTAATAATACTAATGCACATAAATTAACTGGTAATCTTTCCCTGTGTTTATGTCATTATAGTTGTGCAAAACTAGTGCTTTACTGAAAAGACAAAGATATATAGTAGTTTTGGTACGGTAAGAAAATAAACCTTTTTAGGATACTTTTGACAGTATAAAAATAAAAGCATTTTTAGATTGTTGGTGTATTTGTTTTCTTTTTTCGTTTAATGTGGTATCACTTTTGCTCAATGATTAACGGTCGTTGTGGATTTGAAACTTAAAACAAACAAAATTATTATTTTACATTCTATCTAATATATATCATTAAAACTAATACAAATAAATTACCTGGTTATATCTTCCTATATTTTTAAAATTATAGAAAACTAATGCTTTACGGAAAAGAAGAAAAGGAATAAAGTAGTTTTGGTACAGTAAAAAATAAACCTTTTAATGACACTTTTAGCAGTATAAAAGTAAAAGTAATTTTAGATTGTTGCTTTATTTTTTTCGTTTAATTTGACATCACTTCTGTTCAAGGAGGTCAGTTCAAATGTTAGAATGAGTACTCAGATCAAGAGCTTAACTGTGGTCGATATCATTGACTAGTATCATAAGATGAAGTCAAAGAGGATCAGTTAAGCAACTCTAAACATTAGATAATGATTTAAAGTATACCTGTATAGTAGTTCATCTCACTGAGTATTTAACATTGCGAACTTTCGTACATATGAGACTATGCATAGCTTTTTTGTTGTGTTTTTCTGTATTTCATTACATGTTTTCTTCTTCCATCAGTGGAGGTATGACAAGTAGATGAAGAATTTGCAATCATGCTAAGGTTCTTTTAATTTGGATGGGTATGATTAGAATAGGTTATTTAGCATAATTTAATGAAAACTAACGGATGTAAAGTAATCTTTCCCTATGTTTATAACATTATAGAAAACTAGGGCTTTACTGAAAACATAAAACAATATCAGTGTTTATACATCAGTAAATTAATTAATGATGATTAATTAAAGTATATCTGAATAGCAGTTTATCTCACTGAAACTAAGCTAATTGTCTCTGAATGCAGACAGAGAAACCGGTTTTACTCAGATCAAGAACAACAGTGTATAAAAGCATTTAAAAAGGGGACGTTTATTAATCAAGTTAAATTCTCTGAGCATCATGTTCCCAATTATTCACAAAAATATTCCATTTTTCAATTCTATCGGAACATTTTATAAGTAGTGCTTCTTCTTCCTTCCTTAAAGAAAATTCTCTGCAAACATCGAAATGCTATAAGCAAAGTACCGATTCTTAGATGATTTAAATTTAGTTATGTCAAATATTTACACTTAGAAATAGTAAGTTCAAGAAAATTCTATCGTAATTGCCCCTGCTAACACTTCTACTCAATGAGATCAGTTTAATGTTAACTCTCGTTTACGGATCTGAAAAAAAAAGACATTTTACGATTATTTTGTAGATAAGTTTGAAGTTTCATCACAAACATGCTTTAGAATTTATATCACAAGTTATATAGAAAACTATGTCTTTACTGAATACACATACACACACATGATAGTATACTAGTTTTGGTACGGTAAAAAAAAAAAAAAAAATTAAACTAAGGTTCAAGATTAAAGCTTAAGACTAGCAGAAATTATTCTGTGTAAATAGTTTACGTATAAATTATTCCGTAATGTTGTTTCGAAATTAAATTTAAATCACCAAATGAGCATAGATTAAGTAAAGAACGAAGTTGAAACTTAAAATGAACACAAATTATTACCTTACCACCTATTTAATATATGTTAATAAAATGTAATGCGAATAAATTAACCGGTTATATCTCCCTATGTTTGTAACATTATAGAAAACTAATGCTTTACTGAAAACATAAAATAATATATTTCTTTTGGTACGGTAAAAAAATAAGCCTTTTATTACTTTTAATAGTATGAAGGTAGAAGCATTTTTATATTGTTGCTTTATTTAGTTTTTTTCTGGTTTTGTGTGAACCTTTAATTTTTTTTAATCATGTTTGATCTTCTTTCAGGATACATCTGTGAAAATTCAGATCAAATATAACCCTCAGGCTGCGAATGGCCCATATTGTTATTGGTGTTGGTCTACGAAGTTTGAATTCTTGAAGATAGACATCCATGCTAAGACATATTATTGTAAATGTAGTAGGTGCAAAATCCCAACCACAATTTATAACTGTGATAAAGGATTGGGCAATGAAAATGAATAAAATGAATTCCTCATAAAAAAAAGCTTTAAGTATTAAATATGTTAGCAGTCAATGTTTACCTTTTTGTCTCGAAGTTTTTCCACTGGACCTCTGAGTAGTAGCTCTAGTTAGTTTTCGAACTGTTGACATACTTAAGATTTCATATTAATTTTTACTATATTTGAATGAAATATCAGTTAAGTAATTTGGTTAGTTTTGGGGTTTCCTGCGGTGTTTGAAAAAGTCTCTGATGGTCTATTTGTCTTTGAAACGGTCATCCGACACTTGGGCTCATAAAAAGTGTTTACCTTTGAGTCTCAAAGTTTTTCCACTGGGCCTCTGAGTAGTAACTCTAGTTAGGTTTCGAACTGTTGACATACTTAAGATTTCATATTAATTTTACTATATTTGAATGAAATATCATTTAAGTAATTTGTTTAGTTTTGGGGTTTCCTGTGGTGCTTGAAAAAGTCTCTGATGGTCTATTTGCATTTGAAACGGTCATCCGACACTTGAGCTCATAAAAAGTGTTTACCTTTGAGTCTCGAAGTTTTTCAACTGGACCTCTGAAGAGTAACTCTAGTTAGTTTTCGAACTGTTGATATACTTACGATTTCATATTAATTTTTACTATATTTGAATGAAATATTATTTAAGTAATTTGGTTAGTTTTGGGGTTTCCTGTGGTGTTTGAAAAAGTCTCTGATGGTCTATTTGTCTTTGAAACGGTCATCCGACACTTGGGCTCATAAAAAGTGTTTACCTTTGAGTCTCAAAGTTTTTCCATTGGGCCTCCGAGTAGTAACTCTAGTTAGGTTTCGAACTGTTGACATACTTAAGATTTCATATTAATTTTTACTATATTTGAATGAAATATCATTTAAGTAATTTAGTTAGTTTTGGGGTTTCCTGTGGTGTTTGAAAAATTCTCTGATGGTCTATTTGCATTTGAAACGGTCATCCGACACTTGGGCTCATAAAAAGTGTTTACCTTTGAGTCTCGAAGTTTTTCCACTGGACCTCTGAGTAGTGACTCTAGTTACTTTTCGAACTGTTGACATACTTAAGATTTCATATTAATTTTTATTATATTTTAATGAAATATCATTTAAATACTTTGGTTAGTTTTGGGGTTTCCGGTGGTGTTTGAAAAAGTCTCTGATGGTCTATTTGTCTTTGAAACAGTCATCCGACACTTGGGCTCATAAAAAGTGTTTACCTTTGAGTCTCGAAGTTTTTCCACTGGACCTCTGAGTAGTAACTCTAGCTAGTTTTTGAACTGTCGACATACTCAAGATTTCACATTAATTTTTACTATATTTGAATGAAATATCATTTAAGTAATTTAGTTAGTTTTGGGGTTTCCTGTGGTGCTTGAAAAAGTCGCTAATGGTCTATTTGTCTTTGAGACGGTCATCCGACACTTGGGCTCATTATTGAGTGTTTACCTTTGAGTCTCGAAGTTTTTTAACTGGGCCTCTGAGTAGTAACTCTAGTTAGTTTTTGAACTGTTGATATACTAAAGATTTCGTATTAACTTTTACTATATATGAATGAAATAACATTTAAGGAATTTGACTGTTTTGGGGTTTCCTGTGGTGCTTGAAAACCTTGGAAAATAGTAGACATTAGTGAGAATATTACTAAAGTATTATACAAATCATTCTTCCATTCCTTTTCTGCGAACTGCAATATGATGCTGGGTATAAATAACGACGAAGACCCCACGAAGAGAAGACACCGAGGAAATTTGCGAAGACAGTGGATAATCCGTGAAGTAGATAAGCAACATTGATGAAGGTTGTTGCTCTGTTGCTTATATAGCCGAAACATCTGCTTAAGTTATACTCACTGTGCTGTTTACTTTCTTCGCAAATTTCCTCTTCATCTTCAATTATTATGAATCCTAGAAATGTTATAAAATGCGAAAAGAAGTTGAATAAAAGCTAGTGTTTCTAACAAAAGAAAAGAGTGGCGTTAAAATAAAACAAACACAAATTCATTTTAACATATCTGAGCTGGTTGTACCCTCCTCTATTTCCTTTCTTACCGCTGAAGTTTGAGCTTTGTCCTAAATCTTTGACATCACAAATACAAAGGCTGTTGTTTCGGAATAAAGTATAGTTTAAAGCACCGTAAAACTTAAGCGTGAAGAGCAGGAGGCTAATGAGGGAACAACCCCCTCCACCCTCATTTATGTTTTTTAAGTTTTAATGGCACTCTTAAGTTACATTTTAAAAAATTGTCTTTTGATAAAATGAATGTTTAATATTGTTCCCTACTTTGGGAACAGTTTCTCTATCCTTGAACTTACTTTTCTGTTGATAATCTGGAAACCCAAGTAAGAGGCAGGACCGTTAAAAGAAAAGGTCTAATATGACTTCTTTATCTTTTGAAGGATATTTCTATTGAGATTGCAGAAGGTGACAAGAAAAATCAATAGAAAATTTCAGAAGCAACAGATTTCAGTTATAGTCAGAACCCCAGGAAAATTATGTACCTCATTTGCATAATTTACGTTGCATTTTACTCTTGCATTGCCGATTAACGCTATGTTGACAAGGTGTATGCAGAGGAAACATGGGTGCCAGCAAGGGGAAGGGCAGGGGGGCTATGCCCTTCCCCTGGAAATTTGGGATTATAAAGCAACTAAAAGGAAAACAAAGGAGAGAGCAGAATAAGGAAAAACCATAGAAAATGTGTGTTACCCCATTGTTGGCTACCTGCCAGTAGATTTTAACTCTTAATAAGGAAAAATATTTTGTGACTGACTATGTTTGTTTAATTTGTGACTGAGTGACCCCTTTTTTGTATTCCACAAACATTTTTTCTATATGATTCGGTTGGAGTAATGTACACACAAAAAAAAAACAATTCTTTATAGTAATGAATGGTAAGTAGATACTTGTCAATACCGAAAGTATAAGAGCCTAACTATTGATAAAATTCAAACAAAGAACCAGTTTTTTATGATGATCTTAAATATTTATTTGTTTATTAGTAATTAGTACAGCAATTAATGCACAAAAAAGTTTGGGTAATCATAGAAAACAATGTAAAAAGGGGCAATTTCAGTAAAAATATGCCGTGAACTTTTGCTTGCACTGCATGAGTACCCATGAGCTGATATACGAACCATTAAGCTGATATATAAGCCGCTATAATCAGAAATGTATCCCCTGAACGGAATGCTGGGAATTCCTGTATCTTCCCCCTGAACGGATACGTTCTTTATGTTTTATTATCATCTATTTTTTTCCAGAACTTATTGTATTTATCTAGTTGTCACTTTGAAAAAGGTTTAATTTTTTACAGTTATGAAGTATAAAGGTGTTGAATATATTGCTTTTTGGTATTCAAAATTAAATTAAAAATATATAATTAAAAATTTTTATTTGGTTTTCTTAATCTTTAGTTTTAATGTTTTACTCTGACAAAAAAAAACTACTCTGATGATGCTTTACTTTTTATAAACACTGAGTAGTCTAAAAACATTAAATATTTTGGAGTTTGATAACCAAGTTCAAAACTGTCGATATTGTTAAAAAATTAATTTAAAAAAACAAATTTTTAGCGAGGGAAGTAAAGAGTGAAGTTGAAACTTAAAACGGACAAAAATTATTACTTCATAGCCTATCCAATATATATCAATAAAACTAGTACAAATAAACCTACTAATTATGTTTCCCTGTGCTTTTAGGATTATACAAAACTAGCGCTTTACTGAAAACACAAAAGTCAAGTATAAAAAACAGGAATATTGATTTGGGAGTCAAAATTGAGTATGTAGCCTGACAACAATAACCGAAACTATAAAGCTTTTCATAGTCTTACACCAGTTGTGGCATCAGTAACTTTCAGTATACAATTAAAATTATCTTAAAATATAAGGGTAAAACTAAGTACTTTTTTAACAACCACAAAGTAATTGATCAGCATACAAAGTAATTGATCAGCATATTGAATTGATTTATCAAGTAGCATTTTGGTCTCGCCAGCTATAATACCAATACTGAGTAATATACAATCTTAAATTGTAAGAAATATAATTTAGTATTACTCGAAATGAAGATCAAATAAGACATAATATGAACTCTGGAAATCCAATTATTTCTCTCTCTACAACGGAGAATTTCAGGTTATAATACAAATTCTAAAGCTAGCCTATAGTCCCAATACTATCAAGATGGCTTTACTTCAAACTTATGTACAACCTAATCATGACATTTCCTTTTCAGAACCAAAATGAGAGCCAGTCATTGAACTGAGCCATTGTGCATCAGTGATACTTTATACCAAATTAAACGTAAAAAAAAAAAAGCAATCAATCCTAAAATGGATTGCTGCTTTATCTTAAAAGAGATTGATATTATTTCTTATTCTGTATAAAGTGTTCTTAATTGGTTTGCTTTTACTGTACCAAAACTCCTATACTGTTTTGTGTTTTCAGTAAAGCGTTAGATTCTACAATTCTAAAAGCACTGGGAAACACAATTAGTTGGTTTATTCATACTAGTTTGTTTGATATATATTAGATAGGTTATGAAGTAATAATTTTTGCCTGTTTTTAGTTTCAACTTCGCTCTTTACTTCCCTCGGAAAAACTTTGTTTTAAAAAATTAATCTTTGTTCTTTTTTTATTAAAATTGAATGTAGAAACAACGCTTCCCCGATCTTTTTTGTTTATACGGAATAATGTATGTTCGTTTTAAGTCTTAATGTCACTCCTTATTTTCAGTTGAAAACCTATTTTTAATATGATTTCTAACTATCACCGATCTAGAGGAGACAAGACACCTCTATAAAATACTGCAAACAACCTTGACAGCTACGAAAAAATTTCAGTCTATAACATAAAGTTCATTACCCATACTTCACAAAACAGTATATGTTTTTCAGGAACGTCTGTTTTTCGGTGAGCAAAAAGTTGTTTTTACTCGGTCGACTTCGCTTGAAAAAGCCATAATGAAGACAGGGGTTTATAAATCCCTTACTGACTAGTAGAAACTAGAAGGCTACTGTAAAAAAGAGAGCTGTTTAGGGACTCATTTAAAAGCTTTTATTTATACCTAATCGCTTTCTATAAATTTGACTTGATAGCAAATTCCCATAAAGTTAACTTTCGGTTGTTTTCCCCTTTTCTTAAATGAAAAAAGTGCTTTTTCCAATGAAATGACCAAAAAATATGTTTTTCAAAACCTAGGCAGAATCAAAACTAAGGGGGCAAGGACGTGCCTTCCCCTCAATTGCCTTCATTGGAAATAGCACACAGGCTTCATCCCAGGGTGAAGTTTGAAGGTACAATTCAAAACTGTTGGTGCCACTTAAGAAGTGGCACCAAAAGTGTTGTTTTCAGTGTTATATTTCACTTTTGAATTGTAGAATTGATAAAAAAAAAAGTACTTAGATATGAGCAAAAGTATTCAAATGGGCCATCAAACATCACTTAAAAGTTCTGGTAGCCAACTAGCCCCAGCCTTTCACTTGAGACATGGCACCAAAAGTGCCGTTTTTAGTACCATTTGAAACTTATAGATGGTGGTGTTTATAGGAAGAATGTAGATATGAGCAATGATTTTTATGTCAGCTATCACCAATCTATCTAAGATGTTCTGGTAACTTGCTAGCCCCCCCCTCGAGAAACGGCATAAAAAGTGCCTTTTTTCGTGCCATATGGCACTTGCAGACGATGGAATTTATATAAACCACGCGCATATGAGAAAAAGCTTTTGAATGAGCTCTTAAGCATCTCCCTATGATGTTCTAGTAACCCGCTAGGCTGGGAAAAAAGAAGAAAAAAAGACCATATTAACATTTTTAACTTTCAGTTACTATGGGCTGTGGTCCGCTCTTTACTAGGTTGCAGCTAATGCTTCAGCCATGACAAAAAGTTCATTGCAAATTCTCTCCAGAAGCTAGTTAACATTGAAATCTGAGAAATCTAATAGATGGTAGAATTTTTTAAAAACCTAGTAAATATAAGCAATAGCTTTTAATTGAGCCATTAAACATCTATCTACGATGGTGTGGTAGCCTGGTAATGTGTCAGTAGCTTACTGATGAGCAGACGATTTATGAAACTTACTAAGGGGGCTGGGAGGGGGGGGTGTACGTGAAAGTTTCTTGTGAACCTCCAGTTAAAGGTTCTGGAACATAACTATTTTTTTTTTGACTGATAAGGGTTTTTATTTAAATTAAACAAATAAATAAATCAACCACCAGAAAGCAAACTTGTTTAGGCTATACACCTTTAAAAAAAAACCCTGATATTTACATCGTTATTTCAATAGTCTTGTACTTTACTTCAGAGCTTTTCCACTTAAGAATTGGCACCAAAAGTGTTGTTTTCAGTGCTATATTGCACTTACGATTGGTAAAATTGGTAAGAAAAAAGGCCCATATATATGAGCAATAGCTTTCAAATGAGCCATTAAACATCACTCTTATAAGTTCTGCTAGCCCAGTAGCCCCACCTTTTCCGCTTGAGACACAGCACCAAAAGTGCCGTTTTTTAGTGCCATTTGAAATTTCTGACGGTAGAATTTATACGAAGTACGTAGATATGAGCACTGTCTTTTATTTGAGCTATAAAAAATATGTCTGCGATATTCTAGTAGCTTGCTAGTGCCACCTCTTAAGAAATTGCAAAAAAGTTCACTTTTAGTGCCATTTGGCACTTTCAGATGGCGGAATTTATTAAAAGCACATAGATATGAGGAACAGCTTTTAAATGAGCCATTAAGGATCTCTCTATGATGTTCTGGTAGCCTACTAGGTCTGTTGAAAAAAAAACGAAAAAAACAAAAAACAAAACGGGAGACAGATCACTGCTACCGATGCAAAAAAGTGATTTTCCTTGTTGTTCAAGGTGGGGGACTATAATTTCCCTGTATGAGGTTTCCGAACATGCTGATTCGAATAGTACACTTTCAATTTTGATCTGATGCCATTTTAGAGGGGTTTCAGGCTTTTTTTCGAAATCACCGAAAATTTCTTTTCGCAATAAACTTTTACTTTTAAGAATAACCGAAATAATAGTTACAATTCCTGAGTCAGTGTCAGATGGCAATTTTTTCTTTCATTATGCATTTTTTTCAAAACGTGTTTTCTAACTTTTGGTTACTATGGGCTGTGGTTCGCTCTTTACTAGGTTGCAGCTACCGCTGCAACCACGATATACGCCCAACGCTTTGGCATTGCTCAACAGAATTCCCTTTTTCACTTTTATGTACTTTTACTTTAATTGACATACTTTTTTCATTGCCCTTAAAGAAAATTTTGTTTCAAGCTTCATTGAATAAAAAAACAAGTTTTTTCAACTGAAACTAAGGAGGAACATCAAAAATCAAAACAATCAAAAATTATTATGTATATGAAGGGGTTGCCCCCTCCTAAACACCTCGCTCTTCACGCTGCAGTTTTTTTGCACTTTAACAAAAAGTGACTTATTGTTCTAACTAAACGACTCTTGTGTTTCAGGAGTCGTTTTAAAGAATTTGGACGAAATTTAAACTTTACCGTAAAGAGCGAGGTGTCAAGGAGGGGACCCCCCCCTCATATACGTAATAATTTCTGTTCCTTTTAAATTCTAATGCTGCTCCTTACTTTAAGTTGAAAAAAACGTTTTTTTATTTAATTTCGGATCGTTTTTTAAATAACGCCAGGGAAATCTGGCTCCACCTCCACGGAAAGATCTCCCTACCCCACAAAAATGTCCGCTGGACAATTTAACTCTGTTGGAAATTTACCCCGGACAATTACCCTTAACACCTCCACGCGTAAAATTGAGTCAGTAAAGAGAAAGCAATACATATAAAGAATCTGGTTCTGGCAAATTCACCCAGTATAAGATTTCCCCTGAAATGTTCACCCCCTGGAAGCTTTATCTCTCCATGGAAAATTCTCCCTGTGCAAAAGCTTCCCAGCAGAAAATTTGTACTCCCCTCCCCACCCAAAAAATGTATGCACAGCCTTCTTCCCAATAACAAATACAGATATACTATACGTAAGCCATGGGTAAATTTTATGACTTAAAAAACTTAAACCTTAGGGGGTCATTTTAACACCTTGTTCATTAAACAAAAGTTTTTAATGCTTTGAAAAAATTTTTTTTTCCAATTGCATATTTTCTTTCAAAATTTTGACAAAAACCAAACTTCACAATAAAGAGTAAAGAGCTAAGAAGGAGACAATCTCCTTCATATAAAGAGTAGAAGGCTATCTTATACTCCGACGAGTACACCATATATGGGCATAGAACCACGTGGTTTATGGTTTTTGTCAGTGAGAATGAAAAAACAGGAATTTTGTCACATTTATGGATGTTTTCTTGGATGGTTATGTGTGTTGGTCGATATATTTGATGTTTTTCATGGATGGTTATGGATGATTTATGGTTTTTGTCAGTGAGAATGAAAATACAATATTTTTGTCACTTGAAAAAACATGAATTTTGTCACATTCATGGATGTTTTTATGGTTTTTGTCAGTGAGAATGAAAAAACAGGAACTTTCTCACATTTATGTCTGGTTTATGGTTTTTGTCAGTGAGAATGGAAAAACAGGAACTTTCTCACTTTCATAGATTATTGAGTCATTAATCAAATTGTTTCCGGGTAAGGTTAATTAATGTCTGACAGATGACGTCAAGTTAATTAATGTCTTTGATGTATTTCCAAAGAGAATGTTTCCGAGGCAAAGTTTAGATCACACATGACAGATGATGTCATGATTGATTGATTGACATGAATAGGGAATTAATTTGTTGTTTCTAAAGAGAATTGATTTGACACGAAAGGGAATTAATTTATTGTTTCTAAAGAGAACTGTATCCAAGCGAATGTTTAGATCTTAGCGATGAATTGTTTTAGCGCGGGAATCAGGTTTCTTAGTAATTTGAAATGTATCAGCGCAGGGATGCCAAACAAAAGGAACACGCTGAAATTACGTTTAGGGATTATTTGGGCGAAATCGTTTCAGTCATTTTATGGAATTATTTCGGCGAAACAGTTAGAGACATTTTAAAAGATGATTTAAAAGATGATTTTAGAAGAGGATTTGAGAGTGAAACTATGTGGTCGTTGTTATACACAAGTTGTATTTTAGCAGCGTCGTGAGGTCCCCTACCCCAACCCCAAAGGGTTCCAATCCCCCAACCCCAACCCCAAAGGGTTCCAATCCGCCGACCCCAACCCCGAAGGAAGCCCCCGGTACTCAAAGGTCCCCCAAGCTCCCAAAAGGCCCCCAGACCCCCAAAGGCCATCCCCAGACCCCCAAAGGCCCTCCCCGGACCCCCAAAGGCCCACCGGGCTCCCAAAAGACCACCGGGCTCCCAAAGGACCCCCCAGACCCCCAAAGGTCCCCACCCGGTCCCCAAAAGTCCACCGGGCTCCCAAAGGACCAATTGGCCCTCAAGTGCCCCCCAGACCCCCAAAGGCCCGCTCCAGCCCCCCAAACGCCCGCCCCGGACCCCCAAAGGCCCTCCCCCCGTCCCCAAAGGTCCACAGGGCTCCCAAAGGGCCATCCGGCCCTAAAGGGCCATCCGGCCCTAAAGGGCCATCCGGCCCTAAAGGGCCACCCGCAGACCCCCAAAGGACCCCCGGCACCCCAAAGGCCCCTTACCTCCCATTTTTAGTACTTTTTATGGCTTTATTATATCTTTTCAGAACAATGTATTTTCTTAATGTCCATGATAAACCCATTTTACAAGTTGAATTACCAATCGCTTTCACCCATAACTTCCCTCTACTGATTTTTGAATGCTCCAACACCAAGCAATACTTTTCAAAGCCATTTCAGAACAAGTTCTTTTCTTAATGTCCCTCCTAAACCCATTTTACAAATTGAAGTATCCATTCTTTACAACCAAAACTTTACTTTTCATCTATTTGAATTCTCAAAAACAAAGCTAATAATTAAAAAGGTCATATAAGAACAAGTTCTTTTCTTAATGTCAATCCTAAGCCCATTTTACAAATTGAAGTCCCCATCTTTTTCACACACAACTTTACCTTACAGCTTTTTGAATGCCCAACACCAAGAAATACTTTTCAAAAGCCATTTCAGAACAAGTTCTTTTCTTAGTGACCGTTCTAAACCCATTTTACAAATTGAAGTACCCGTCCTTTTCACCCACAACTTAGATATAGTTAAGAGTTTGAAGTTTTACCTTAGAGACTTAGCTTAGAGTTTTAGTTTGGTTTAGTTTTATATAAAAGTTTAGTGGTTTTTTTTTTATCTCATACTCTTAGCTTAGAGTTTTTGTTAGAGTTCTAGTTTAGTTTAGTTTTAGTTAAGAGTTTTGAGTTTTTAGCTTAGAGTCTTAGCTTAAAGTTTTAGTTTGGTTTAGTTTTAGTTAAAAGTTTAAAGTTTTTTTTAGCTTAGAGTCTTAGCTTAGAGTTTTTGTTAGAGTTCTAGTTTTCTTTAGTTTTAGTTAAGAGTTTAGAGTTTTTAGCTTAGAGTCGTTGCTTAGCGTTTGATTCAGAGTTCTAGTTTAGTTTAGTTTAGTTACAGTTCAGAATTTATAGTTTTATCTTAGAGTCATATCTTATAATTTTACTTAAAGTTGTAGTTTGGTTAAGTTTTAGTTAAGAGTTTCGAGTTTTAGCTTAGAGTCTTAGCTTAGAGTTTTTGTTAAAGCTGAAGTTTAGTTTAATTTTAGTTAACAATTTGATGTTTTACCTCTGAGCTTCAATTAGAATTTTAGTTTAACTTACTTTTATCTAAGAGTTTTGAGTTTTTAGCCTCGATTCCTAGCTTAAGGTTTTAGTTTGGTTTTATTTTAATTAAAAGTTTTGAATTTTTTTTATCTTAGAGTCTTAGCTCAGAGTTTTTGCTAGAGTTCTAGTTTAGTTTAGTTTTAGTTAAGAGTTTAGAGTTTTTAGCTTAGAGTCTTAGTTTAGAGTTTTATTCAGAGTTCTAGTTTAGTTTAGTTTTGTTACAGTTCAGAATTTAGAGTTTTAGCTTAGAGTCATAGCTTATAATTTTACTTAAAGTTGTAGTTTGGTTAAGTTTTAGTTAAGAGTTTAGAGTTTTAGCTTAGAGTTTTTGTTAGAGTTCTAGTTTAGTTTAGTTTTAGTTAAGAGTTTAGAGTTTTACCTTAGAGTCTTAGCTTAGAGTTTTAGTTAGAGTTGAAGTTTAGTTTAGTTATAGTTAAGAATTGAGAGTTTTAGCTTAGAGTCATACCTTAGAGTTTTACTTAAAGTTTTAGTTTAGCTAAGTTTTAGTTAAGGGTTTCGAGTTTTAGCTTAGAGTCTTAGCTTAGAGTTTTTTGTTAGAGTTCTAGTTTAGTTTAATTTTAGTTAAGAGTTTGATGTTTCACCTTTGAGTTTCAGTTAGAGTTCTAGTTTAGTTTAGTTTTAGTTAAGAGTTTGGTGTTTTACCTTAGAGTCTTAGCTTAGAGTTCTAGTTTAGTTTAGTTTTAATTAATAGTTTAAAGTTTTAGCTTAGAGTCTAAGCTTAGAGTTTTTGTTAGAGTCCTAGTTTATTTTAGTTTTAGTTAAGGGTTTAGTGTTTTTAGCTTAGAGTGTTAGCTTAGAGTTTATGTTGAAGTTCTAGTATAGTTTAGTTTTAGTTAAGAGTTTAGATTTTTTTTTGTTAGAGTTCTAGTTTAGTTTAATTTTAGTTAAGAGTTTGATTTTTTACCTTTGAGTTTCAGTTAGAGTTCTAGTTTAGTTTAGTTTTAGTTAAGAGTTTAGAGTTTACCATAGAGTCTTAGCTTAGAGTTTTTGTTAGAGTTATAGTTTAGTTTAGTTTTATTTAATAGTTTAAAAGTTTAACATAGAGTCTTATCTTAGAGTTTTAGTTAGAGTTATAGTTTAGTTTAGTTTTAGTTAAAGTTAAGAATTTAGAGTTTTAGCTTAGAGTCATAGCTTAGAGTTTTACTTAAAGTTATAGTTTGGTTAAGTTTTAGTTAAGAGTTTAGAGTTCTTAGCTTAGAGTTTTTGTTGAAGTTCTAGTTTAGTTTAGTTTTAGTTAATAGTTTAGAGTTTTAGCTTAGAGTCTTAGCTTAGAGTTTTTGTTAGAGTTGAAGTTTAGTTTAATTTTAGTTAAGAATTTGATGTTTTACCGTTGAGTTTCAGTTAGAGTTCTAGTCTAGTTTACTTTTTGCTTAGAGTCTTAGCTTAGAGTTTTAGTTACAGTTCTAGTTTAGTTTAGTTTTAGTTAAGCGTTTAGAATTTTAGCTTAGAGTCTTAGCTTAGAGTTTTTGTTAGAGTTCTAGTTTATTTTAGTTTTCAGTTCTAGTTTAGTTTACGTATAGTTAAGAGTTTGGAGTTTTACCTTAGAGAGTTAGCATAGAGTTTTAGTTTAGTTTATTTTTAGTTAAGAGTTTAGAGTTTTTTAGGTTAGAGTCTTAGCTTAGATTTTATTTTTTAGATCTAGTTTAGTTTTAGTTAAGAATTTCGAGTTTTTTGCTTATATCCTTAGTTCAGAGTTTTAGTTCGAGTTCTAGTGTAGTTTAGTTTTAGTAAATAGTTTGGAGTTTTAGCTTAGAGTCTTAGATTATATTTTTATTTAGAGTTCTAGTTTAGTTTACTTATAGTTAAGAGTTTAGAGTTTAAGCTTAGATTCTTAGCTTAGAGTTTTTGTTGAAGTTCTAGTTTAGTTTATTTTTAGTAAATATTTTAGAGTTTTAGCTTATAGTCTTAGATTATAGTTTTTGTTATAGTTGAATTTTATTTTAGTAATAGTTAGGAGTTTAGAGTTTTAGATTATAGTATTAGATTAGAGTTTTTTTTAGATTTCTAGTTTAGTTTAGAAATATTTAAGAGTTTTGAGTTTTACCTTAGAAACTTAGCTTAGAGTTTTAGTTTAGTTTAGTTTTAGTTAAGAGTTTGGAGTTTTTAGATTGGAGTCTTAGCTTAGAGTTTTTGTTAGAGTTCTAGTTTAGTTTAGTTTTAGTTAAGAGTTTTATGTTTTACCTTAGAGTAATAGCTTAGACATTTAGTTAGAGTTCTAGTTTAGTTTAGTTTTAGTTATGAGTTTAGAATTTTAGCTTAGAGTCTTAGCTTAGAGTTTTTGTTAGAGTTCTAGTTTAGTTTAGTTTTAGTTAAGAGTTTAGAGTTTTTAGCTTAGTGTCTTAGCATAGTTTTTGTCGAAGTTCTAGTTTAGTTTAGTAATAGTTAAGAGTTTAGAGTTTTAGCTTAGAGACTTAGATTAGAGTTTTTGTTAAAGTTGAAGTTTAGTTTAGTAATAGTTAAGATTTTAGAGTTCTAGCTTAGAGTCTTATCTCAGAGTTTTTGCTAAAGTTGAAGTTTAGTTTAGTAATAGTTATGAGTTTAGAGTTTTAGCTTAGAGTCTTAGCTTAGAGTTTTAGTTTAGTCTAGTTTTAGTTAAGAGTTTAAAGTTTTTTTAGCATAGAGTCTTAGCTTAGAGTTTTTGTTAAGAGTTCTAGTTTAGATTAGTTTTAGTTAAGAGTTTAGAGTTTTTAGCTTAGATTCTTAGCTTAGAGTTTTAGTTTAGTTTAATTTTATTTAAGAGTTTAGAGTTTTACCATAGAGTATTATCTTAGGGTTTTTTAGAGTGTTAGTTTAGTTTAGTTTCAGTTAAGAGTTTAGAGTTTTTAGCTTAGAGTCTTAGTTTAGAGTTTTTTGTTGCAGTTCTAGTTTAGTTTAGAGTTTTAGCTTAGACTTGGAGTTTTAATTAGAGTTCTCGTTTACTTTAGTTTTAGTTAAGAGTTTAGAGTTTTAGCTTAGAGTCTTAGCTTAGAGTTTTTGTTAGAGTTCTAGTTTAGTTTAGTTTTAGTTAAGAGTTTAGAGTTTTAGCTTAGAGTAAAGCTTAGAGTTTTTGTTAGAGTCCTAGTTAAGTTTAGTTATAGTTAAGAGTTTGAAGTTTTACGTTAGAGACTTAGCTTAGAGTTTTAGTTAAGTTTAGTTTTACTTAAGAGTATAGAATTTTAACTTAGAGTCTCAGCTTAGAGTTTTTGTTAGAGTTCTAGTTTAGTTTTAGTTAAGAGTTAAGAGTTTTTAGCTTAGAGTCTTAGCTTAGAGTGTTTGTTGAAGTTTTAGTTTAGTTTAGTTTTAGTTAAGAGTTTAGAATTTCAGCTTAGAGTCTTAGCTTAGAGTTTTTGTTAGAGTTCTAGTTTATTTTAGTTTTGAGTTATAGTTTAGTTTACATATAGTTAAGAGTTTGGAGTTTTACCTGAGAGACATAGCATAGAGTTTTAGTTTAGTTTAGTTTTAGTTAAGAGTTTAGAGTTTTTGAGCTTAGAGTCTTATCTTAGAGTTTTTTTTAGAGTTCCAGTTTAGTTTAGTTTTAGTTAAGAGTTTCGAGTCTTTAGCTTAGATCCTTAGTTTAGAGTTTTAGTTAGAGTTCTAGTTTAGTTTAGTTTTAGTTAAGAGTTTAGAGTTTTAGCTTAGAGTCTTAGCTTAGAGTTTTAGTTAGAGTTCAAGTTTATTTTAGTTATAGTTAAGAGTTTAGAGTTTTACCTTAGAGTCTTAGCTTATAGTTTTTGTTGAAGTTCTAGTTTAGTTTAGTTTTAGTTCAGAGTTTATAGTTTTACCTTAGAGTCGTAGCTTAAAGTTTTTGTTAGAGTTTAAGTTTAGTTTAATAATATTTTATAGTTTTAGCTTAGATTCTTAGCTTAGAGTTTTTGTTAGATTTCTAGTTTAGTTTAGTTATAGTTAAGAGTTTTGAGTTTTACATTAGAGACTTAGCTTAGAGTTTTAGTTTAGTTTAGTTTTAGTTAAGAGTTTAGAGTTTTTAGCTTAGAGTCTTAGCTTAGAGTTTTTGTTAGATTTCTAGTTTAGTTTATTTTTAGTTAAGAGTTTGGTGTTTTACCTTAGAGTCATAGCTTAGACATTTAGTTAGAGTTCCAGTTTAGTTTAGTTTTAGTTATGAGTTTAGAGTTTTAGCTTAGAGTCTTAGCTTAGAGTTTTTGTTATAGTTCTAGTTTAGTTTAGTTTTAGTTAAGAGTTTAGAGTTTTTAGCTTAGTGTATTAGCATAGTTTTTGTCGAAGTTCTAGTTTAGTTTAGTAATAGTTAAGAGTTTAGAGTTTTAGCTTAGAGTCTTAGCTTAGAGTTTTATTTAAAGTTGAAGTTTAGTTTAGTAATAGTTAAGAGTTTAGAGTTCTAGCTTAGTCTTAGCTCAGAGTTTTTGCTAAAGTTTAAGTTTAGTTTAGTAATAGTTATGAGTTTAGAATTTTAGCTTAGAGTCTTAGCTTAGAGTTTTATTTTAGTCTAGTTTTATTTAAGAGTTTAGAGTTTTTTTAGCATAGAGTCTTAGCTTAAAGTTTTTGTTAAGAGTTCTAGTTTAGTTTAGTTATAGTTAAGAGTTTAGAGTTTTTAGCTTAGATTCTTAGCTTAGAGTTTTAGTTTAGTTTAATTTTATTTAAGAGTTTAGAGTTTTACCATAGAGTATTATCTTAGGGTTTTTTAGAGTTTTAGTTTAGTTTATTTTCAGTTAAGAGTTTAGAGTTTTTAGCTTAGAGTCTTAGTTTAGAGTTTTTTGTTGTAGTTCTAGTTTAGTTTAGAGGTTTAGCTTAGAATTGGAGTTTTAATTAGAGATATAGTTTAGTTTAGTTTTAGTCAAGAGTTTACAGTTTTAGCTTAGAGTCTTAGCTTAGAGTTTTTGTTAGAGTTCTAGTTTAGTTTACTTTTAGTTAAGAGTTTAGAGTTTTAGCTTAGAGTAAAAGCTTAGAGTTTTTGTTAGAGTCCTAGTTAAGTTTAGTTATAGTTAAGAGTTTGAAGTTTTACGTTAGAGACTTAGCTTAGAGTTTTAGTTAAGTTTAGTTTTACTTAAGAGTATAGAATTTTAACTTAGAGTCTCAGCTTAGAATTTTTGTTAGAGTTCTAGTTTGGTTTTAGTTAAGAGTTAAGTGTTTTTAGCTTAGAGTCTTAGTTTAGAGTTTTTGTTGAAGTTCTAGTTTAGTTTAGTTTTAGTTAAGAGTTTAGAATTTTAGCTTAGAGTCTTAGCTTAGAGTTTTTGTTAGAGTTCTAGTTTATTTTAGTTTTGAGTTCTAGTTTAGTTTACGTATAGTTAAGAGTTTGGAGTTTTACCTTAGAGACTTAGCATAGAGTTTTAGTTTAGTTTAGTTTTAGTTAAGAGTTTAGATTTTTTTATCTTAGAGGCTTAGCTTAGAGTTTTTGTTATAGTTCTAGTTTAGTTTAGTTAAGAGTTTAGAGTTTTTAGATTAGAGCATTAGTTCATAGTTTTATTTATAGTTATAGTTTAGTTTAGTTTTAGTAAATAGTTTAGAGTTTTAGCATAGAGTCTTAGCTTATAGTTTTTGTTAGAGTTCTAGTTTATTTTAGTTTTCGTTAAGAGTTTAGAGTTTTAGCTTAGAGTCTTAGCTTAGAGTTTTTGTTGAAGTTTTAGTTTAGTTTAGTTTTAGTAAATATTTTAGAGTTTTAGCTTAGAGTCTTATCTTATAGTTTTTGTTAGATTTGAAGTTTAGTTTAGTAATAGTTAGGAGTTTAGATTTTTAGCTTAGAGTCTTAGCTTAGAGTTTTTGTTAGAGTTCTAGTTTAGTTTAGATATAGTTAAGAGTTTGGAGTTTTACCTTAGAGACTTAGCTTAGAGTTTTAGTCTAGTTTAGTTTTAGTTAAGAGTTTGGAGTTTTTAGCTTAGAGTCTTAGCTTAGAGTTTTTGTTAGAGTTCTAGTTTAGTTTAGTTTTAGTTAAGAGTTTGATGTTTTACCTTAGAGTAATAGCTTAGACATTTAGTTAGAGTTCCAGTTTAGTTTAGTTTTATTTATGAGTTTAGAGTTTTAGCCTAGAGTCTTATCTTAGAGTTTTTGTTAGAGTTCTAGTTTAGTTTAGTTTTAGTCAAGAGTTTAGAGTATTTAGCTTAGAGTCTTATCATAGTTTTTGTCGAAGTTCTAGTTTAGTTTAGTAATAGTTAAGAGTTTAGAGTTTTAGCTAAGAGTCTTGGCTTAGAGTTTTTGTTAAAGTTGAAGTTTAGTTTAGTAATAGTTAAGAGTTTAGAGTTCTAGCTTAGAGTCTTAGCTCAGAGTTTTTGTTAAAGTTGAAGTTTAGTTTAGTAATAGTTAAGAGTTTAGAATTTTAGCTTAGAGTCTTAGCTTAGAGGTTTAGTTTAGTCTAGTTTTAGTTAAGAGTTTAAAGTTTTTTTAGCATAGAGTCTTAGCTTAGAGTTTTTGTTAAGAGTTCTAGTTTAGTTTAGTTATAGTTAAGAGTTTAGAGTTTTTAGCTTAGATTCTTAGCTGAGAGTTTTAGTTTATTTTAATTTTATTTAAGAGTTTAGAGTTTTACCATAAAGTATTATCTTAGGGTTTTTTAGAGTTCTAGTTTAGTTTTGTTTCAGTTAAGAGTTTAGAGTTTTGAGATCAGAGTCTTTTTTTAAAGTTTTTGGTTCTGTTCTTTTTTAGTTTAAATTTTTATCTTATACTCGGAATCATATTTAGAGTTCTAGTTTAGTTTTGGTTAAGAGTTTAGAGTTTTAGATTAGAGTATTGTCTTATATTTTTTGCTAGATTTATAGCTTATTTTAGTTATAGTTAAGAGTTTAGAGTTTTATCTTAGAGTAAAAGCTTAGAGTTTTTGTTATAGTCCTAGTTAAGTTTAGTTATAGTTAAGAGTTTGAAGTTTTACGTTAGAGACTTAGCTTAGAGTTTTAGTTAAGTTTAGTTTTACTTAAGTATAGAATTTTAACTTAGAGTCTCAGCTTAGAGTTTTTGTTAGAGTTATAGTTTAGTTTTATTTAAGTGTTAAGTATTTTTAGATTAGAGTCTCAGCTTAGAGTTTTCGTTGAAGTTCTAGTTCAGTATAATTTTAGTTTAATGTTTTATCTTATACTTAGAGTTTTAGTTGTAGTTATAGTTTATTTTAGTTATAGTTGATAGTTTATAGTTTTTATCTTAGAGTTTTAGCTTAGTTTTATTTAGAGTTCTAGTTTAATTTAGTTTTAGTTAAGAGTTTAGAGTTTTATCATAGAGTCTTAGCTTAGAGTTTTAGTTAGAGTTGAAGTTTAGTTTAGTTACAGTTAAGAATTTAGAGTTTCAGCTTAGAGTCATAGCTTAGAGTCTTACTTATAGTTATAGCTTGGTTAAGATTTAGTTAAGAGTTTCGAGTTTTAGCTGAGTCTTAGCTTACAGTTTTTGTTATAGTTCTAGTTTAGCTTAATTTTACTTAAGAGTTTAGAGTCTTAGCTTAGAGTTTTGTTAGAGTTCTAGTTTTGTTTAACTTTAGTTAAGAATTTGATGTTTCACCTTTGAGTTTCAGTTAGAGTTCTAGTTTAGTTTACTTTTAGTTAAGAGTTTAGTGTTTTACCTTAGAGTCCTAGCATAGAGTTTTAGTTAGAGTTCTAGTTTAGTTTATTTTTAGTTAAGAGTTTATAATTTTAGCTTAGAGTCTTAGCTTAGAGTTTTTTTTAGAGTTCTAGTTTAGTTTAATTTTAGTTATGAATTTGTTGTTTTACCTTTGATTTTCTGTTAGATTTCTAGTTTAGTTTAGTTTTAGTTAAGAGTTTAGTGTTTTACCTTAGAGTCTTAGCTTAGAGTTTTAGTTAGAGTTTTCGTTTAGTTTAGTTTTAGTTAATAGTTTAGAATTTTAGCTTAGAGTCTTAGCTTAGAGTTTTTGTTAGAGTTCTAGTTTATTCTAGTTTTAGTTAAGAGTTTAGAGTTTTTTGCTTAGAGTCTTTTGCTTAGAGTTTTTGTTGAAGTTCTAGTTTAGTTTAGGTTTAGTTAATAGTTTAGAGTTTTAGCTTAGAGTCGTAGATTAGAGTTTTTGTTAGAGTTCTAGTTTATTTTAGAGATAGTTAAGCATCTGGAGTTTTACCTTCAAGATCTATCTTGAATTTTTAGTTTAGTTTAGTTTTAGTTAAGAGTTTAGAGTCTTAGCCTAGAGTTATAGTTGGAGTTGAAGTTTAGTTTAGTTATAGTTAAGAGTTTAGAGTTTTTAGCTTGAAGTCGTAGTTTAGAGTCTTTGTTAGAGTTTTAGTTTAGTTTACTTAAGAGTTTAGAGTTTTATCATAGAATCATAGCTTAGAGTTTTTGTTGAAGTTTTAGTTTAATTTAGTTTTAGTTAAGAGTTTAGAGTTTTTTAGCTTAGAGTCTTAGCTTAGAGTTTTTGTTAGAGCTCTAGTTTAGTTTAGTTTTAGTTAAGAGTTTTGTGTTTTACATTAGAGTTATAGCTTAGAATTCTCGTTAGAGTTCTAGTTTAGTTTAGTTTTAGTTAAGAGTTTAGAATTTTAGCTTAGAGTCTTAGCTTAGAGTTTTTGTTAGAGTTCTAGTTTAGTTTAGTTTTAGTTAAGAGTTTAGAGTTTTAGCTTAGAGACTTAGCTTAGAGTTTTTGTTGAAGCTCTAGTTTAGTTTAGTTTTAGTTAAGAGTTTATAGTTTTAGCTTAGAGTCTTAGCTTAGAGTTTTTGTTAGAGTTTTAGTTTTGTTTAGTTTTGGTTAAGAGTTTTGAGTTTTACCTTAAAGTCTTAGATTAGAGTTTTAGTTAGGGTTGAAGTTTCGTTTAGTTTAGTTATAATTAAGAGTTTATAGTTTTAGCTTAGAGTCTTAGCTTAGAGTTTTAGTTAGAGCTATTGTTTATTTTAGTTTTACTTAAGAGTTATAGCTTAGAGGTTTAGCCTAGAATCTTAGCTTAGAGATTTAGTTAGAGTTGAAGTTTAGTCCAAACTAGCATAACCACAAAATTACACAATATTGCATAGAAATACCAAAACCATAGGTTAGATTAGGTTAGGTTAGGTTAGAGGTTAGGTTTCTCCACGGTTAAGTTAGGTTAGATTTTGTTAGCTTATCATGACCGCTCATGATAAGCTAACCTAATCTAACCTAACTTAAACGTGGAGAAACCTAACCTCTAACCTCTTTCTCTAAACTAAACTAGAACTCTAACTAAAACTTTAAGCTAAGACTCTAATATAAAAAAAACTACAAACTTTGAACTAAAACTAAACCAAACTAAAAATTTAAGCTAGGAATAGAAGCTAAAAACTCTAAAATCTTAGCTAAAACTAATCTAAACTAGAACTCTAATTGAAGCTCAGAGGTAAAACATCAAATTATTAACTAAAATTAAAATAAATTTCAACTCTAACAAAAACTCTAAGCTAAGACTCTAAGCTAAAACTCGAAACTCTTAACTAAAACTTAACCAAACTACAACTTTAAGTAAAATTATAAAGCTAAGACTCTAAGCTAAAAAATTCTAAACTCTTAACTAAAACTAAACTAAACTAAAACTTCAACAAAAACTCTAAGCTATGATACTATGATAAAACTCTAAACTCCTAAGTAAACTAAACTAGAACTCTAACAAAAACTCTAAACTACGACTTTAAGCTAAAAACTCTAAATTCTTAACTATAACTAAACTAAACTTCAACTCTAACTATAACTCTAAGCTAAAACTCTAAACTCTTAACTAAAACTAAACTAAACTAAAACTCCAAGCTAAGTCTCGAAGGTAAAACTCCAGACGCTTAACTATCTCTAAAATAAACTACAACTCTAACAAAAACTCTAAGCTAAGAGTCTAAGCTAAAACTCTAAACTATTAACTAAACCTAAACTAAACTAGAACTTCAACAAAAACTCTAAGCAAAAGACTCTAAGCCAAAAAATCTAAACTCTAAACTAAAACTATAATAAACTAGAACTCTAACAAAAACTCTAAGCTAAGACTCTAAGCTAAAATTCTAAACTCTTAACTAAAACTAAACTAAACTAGAACTCTAACTAAAACTCTAAGCTAAGACTCTAAGGTAAAACACTAAACTCTTAACTAAAACTAAACTAAACTAGAACTCTAACTTAAACTCAAAGGTAAAACATCAAATTCTTAACTAAAATTAAACTAAAATAGAACTCTAACTAAAACTCTAAGCTAAGACTCTAAGCTAAAATTCTAAACTCTTAACTAAAACTAAACTAAACTAGAACTCTAACTAAAACTCTATGCTAGGACTCTAAGGTAAAACACTAAACTCTTAACTAAAAGTAAACTAAACTAGAACTCTAACTGAAACTCAAAGGTGAAACATCAAATTCTAAACTAAAGTTAAACTAAACTAGAACTCTAACAAAAACTCTAAGCTAAGACTCTAAACTCTTAAGTAAAACTAAGCTAAACTAGAACTATAACGAAAACTGTAAGCTAAGACTCAGCTAAAACTCGAAACTCTTAACTAAATCTTAACCAAGCTATAACTTTAAGTAAAACTCTAAGCTATGACTCTAAGCTAAAAATCTAAATTCTTTACTGTAACTAAACTGAACTTTAACTCTAACTACAACTCTAAGCTAATACTCTATGGTAAAACTCTAAACTCTTAACTAAAACTAAATTAAACTGGAACTCTAAATAAAACTAAGCTAAGACTCTAAGCTAAAAACTCTAAACTCTTAACTAAAACTAAACTAAACTAGAACTCTAATTAAAACTCTAAGTCTAAGATAAAACTCTAAACTAAAAATAAACTAAACTAGAACTTCAAAAAAAACTCTAAACTAAGACTCTAAGCTAAAAACACTTAACTCTTAACTAAAACTAAACTAGAACTCTAACAAAAACTCTAAGCTGAGACTCTAAGTTAAAATTCTATACTCTTAAGTAAAACTAAACTTAACTAAAACTCTAAGCTAAGTCTCTAACGTAAAACTTCAAACTCTTAACTATAACTAAACTTAACTAGGACTCTAACAACAACTCTAAGCTTTTACTCTAAGCTAAAACTCTAAACTCTTAACTAAAACTAAACTAAACTAGAACTCTAACAAAAACTCTAATCTAAGACTCTAAGATAAAACTCTAAACTCTTAACTAAAACTAAACTAAACTAGAACTCTAATTAAAACTCCAAGTCTAATCTAAAACTCTAAACTAAACTAGAACTGCAACAAAAAACTCTAAAATAAGACTCTAAGCTAAAAACTCTAAACTCTTAACTTAAACTAAACTAAACTAGAACTCTAAAAAACCCTAAGATAATACTTTATGTTAAAACTCTAAAATCTTAAATAAAATTAAACTAAACTAAAACTCTAATCTAAGAATCTAAGCTACAAACTCTAAACTATTAACTATAACTATACTAAACTAGAACTCTAACAAAAACTTTAAGCTAAGACTCTATTCTAAAAAACTCTAAACTCTTAACTAAAACTAGACTAAACTAAAACTCTAAGCTAAGAATCTAAGCTAAAACTCTAAACTCTTAACTATTACTAAACTAAACTTCAACTTTAACAAAAACTCTGAGCTAAGACTCTAATCTATAACTCTAAACTCTTAACTATTACTAAACTAAACTTCAACTTTAACAAAAACTCTAAGCTAAGACTCTAAGATAAAACACTAGACTCTTAACTATTCCTAAACTAAACTCGAACTTCGACAAAAACTATTCTAAGAATCTAAGCTAAAAACTCTAAACTCTTAACTAAAACTAAACTAAACTAGAACTCTAACAAAAACTCTAAGCGAAGACTCTAAGCTAAAAAACTGTAAACTCTAAACTAAAAGTAAACTAGACTAGAACTCTAACTGAAACTCAACGGTAAAACATCAAATTCTTAACTAAAATTAAACTAAACTTCAACTCTAACAAAAACTCTAAGCTAAGACTCTAAGCTAAAACTCTAAACTATTAACTAAAACTAAACTAAACTAGAACTTCAACAAAAACTCTAAGCTAAAAACTCTAAACTCTGAACTAAAACTTAAGCAAACTATAACTTTAAGTAAAACTCTAAGCTATGACTCTAAGCTAAAACTCTAAATTCTGAACTGTAACTAAAACTAAGCTAAACTAGAACTCTTACTAAAACTCTAAGCTAAGACTATATGGTAAACTCTAAACTCTTAACTAAAACTAAACTAAACTAGAACTCTAACTAAAAATCTAAGCTAATACTCTATGGTAAACTCTAAACTATTAACAAAACTAAACTAAAATAGAACTAAAACTGAAACTAAAAGGTAAAAAAATCAAACTATTAAATAAAATTAAAATAAACTATAGCTCTAACAAAAAAAAATCTAAACTATTAACTAAAACTAAACTAAAATTAAACTCGAACGAAAACTCTAAGCTAAGACTCTAAGCTAAAACTCTAAACTAAAACTAAACTATACTAGAACTTCAACATAAACTCTAAGCTAACACTCTAAGCTAAAAACACTAAACCCTTAACTAAAACTAAAATAAACTAGGACTCTAACAAAAACTCTAAGCTTAGACTCTAAGCTAAAACTCTAAACTCTTAAGTAAAACTAAACTAAACTAGAACTCTAAGCTAAGACTCTAAGGTAAAACACCAAACTCTTAACTAAACTAAACTAGAACTCTAACTGAAACGCAAAGGTAAAACATCAAACTCTTAACTAAAATTAAACTAAACTAGAACTCTAACAAAAAACTCTAAGCTAAGACTCTAAGCTAAAACTCGAAACTATTAACTAAAACTTAGCTAAACTAAAACTTTAAGTAAAACTCTAAGCTATAACTCTAAACTAAAACTCTCAATTCTTAACTGTAACTAAACTAAACTTCAACTCTAACTAAAACTCTAAGCTAAGACTCTAAGGTAAAACTCTAAACTCTTAACTAAAACTAAACTAAACTAGAACTCTAACAAACTTCAACTCTAACTAAAACTCTAAGCTAAGACTCTAAGCTAAAATTCTAAACTCTTAACTAAAACTTAACCAAACTACAACTTTAAGTAAAATTATAAGCTATGACTCTAAGCTAAAACTCTAAATTCTGAACTGTAACTAAAATAACCTAGAACTCTTAATAAAACTCTAAGATAAGACTCTAAGCTAAAATCTCTAAACTATTAACTTAAACTAAACTAAGCTAGAACTCTAACAAAACTCTAAGATAAGAGTCTAAGCTAAAAAAAAACCTCTAAACTTTTAACTAAAAAAAAACCAAACTAAAACTTTAAGCTAAGACTCTAAGCTAAAAACTCTAAACTCTTAACCAAAAGTAAACTAAACTAGAACTCTAACTGAAACTCAAAGGTAAAACATCAAATTCTTAACTAAAATTAAACTAAACTTCAACTCTAACTAAAACTCTAAGCTAAGACTCTAAGCTAAAACTCGAAACTCTTAACTAAAACTTAACCAAACTACAACTTTAAGTAAAATTATAAGCTATGACTCCAAGCTAAAACTCTAAACTATTAACTAAAACTAAACTAAACTAGAACTCTAACTAAAACTCTAAGCTACGACTTTAAGGTAAACACCAAACTCTTAACCAAAACTAAACTAAACTAGAACTCTGAATAAAACTCTAAGCTACGACTCTAAGCTAAAAACTCTAAACTCTTAACTAAAACTAAAGTAAACTAGAACTCTAACAAAGACTCTAAGCTAAGACTCTAAGCTAAGAAAACTCTAAACTTTTAACTAAAACTAAACCAAACTAAAACTTTAAGCTAAGACTCTAAGCTAAAAACTCTAAACTCTTAACTAAAACTAAACTAAACTAGAACTCTAACAAAAACTCTAAGCTAAGAGTATAAGCTAAAAAAAAAACATCTAGACTTTTAACTAAAACTAAACCAAACTAAAACTCTAAGCTAAGTCTCTAAGGTAAAACTTCAAACTCATACCTATAACTAAGATGTGGGTGAAAAGGATGGGTACTTCAATTTGTAAAATGGGTTTAGGACGGTCACTAAGAAAAGAACTTGTTGTGAAATGCCTTTTGAAAAGTATTGCTTGGCTTTGAGCATTCAAAAAGCTGTAAAGTAAAGTTATGGTTGAAACGGATAAGAACTTCAAATTGTAAAATGGGTTCAGGATGGATCTGAAGAAAAGAACTTGGTCTGAAATGCCTTTTGAAAAGTATTGCTTGGTGTTGGAACATTAGAAAATCTATAAAATAAAGTTTTTGGTGTAAAGGATGGGCACTTCAACTTGTAAATTGGGTTTAGGAGGGAGATTAAGAAAAAAACTTGTTCTGAAATGGCTTTGAAAAGTATTGCTTGGTGTTGGAGCATTCAAAAATCGGTATAGTGAAGTTGTGGGTGAAAGGGATGGGTACTTCAACTTGTAAAATGGGTTTAGCATGGACATTAAGAAAATAACTTGTTCTGAAAAGATATAATAAAGCCATAAAAAGTATTAAAAATGGGAGCTCAGGGGCCTTTGGGGTGCCGGGGGTCCTTTGGGGGTCTGCGGGTGGCCCTTTAGGGCCGGATGGCCCTTTGGGAGCCCTGTGGACCTTTGGGGACTGGGGGAGGGTCTTTGGGGGCCCGGGGAGGGCTTTTGGAGGTCTGGAGAGGGCGTTTGGGGGTCTGGGGGACACTTGAGGGCCGATTGGTCCTTTGGGAGCCCGGTGGACCTTTGGGGACCGGGTGAGGGCCTTTGGGGGTCCGGGGGGTCTTTTGAGAGCCCGGTGGTCTTTTGGGAGCCCGGTGGTCTTTTGGGAGCCCGGTGGGCTTTTGGGGGCCCGGGGAGGGCCTTTGGAGGTCTGGGGATGGCCTTTGGGGGTCTGGGGGGCCCTTTGGGAGCTTGGGGGACCTTTGAGTACCGGGGGCTTCCTTCGGGGTTGGGGTAGGGGGATTGGAACCCTTTAGGGTTGGGGTAGGGGGATCGGAACCCTTTGGGGTTGGGGTAGGGGGACCTCACGACGCTGTTAAAATACAACTTGTGTATTATAACGACCACAGAGTTTCACCCTCAAATCCTCTTCTAAAATCATCTTTTAAATCATCTTTTAAAATGTCTATAACTGTTTCGCCGAAATAATTCCATAAAATGACTGAAACGGTTTCGTCCAAATAATCCCTAAACGTAATTTCAGCGTGTTCCTTTTGTTTGGCATCTCTGCGCTGATACAGTTCAAATTACTAAGAAACCTGATTCCCGCGCTCAAACAATTCATCGCTAAGATCTAAACATTCGCTCGGAGAAAGTTCTCTTTAGAAACAACAAATTAATTCTCCTTTGTGTTAAACCAATTCTATTTAGAAACAACAAACTAATTCTCCTTTCATGTCAATCAATCAATAATGACATCATCTGTCATGTGTGATCTAACCTTTGCCTCGGAAACATACTCTTTGGAAATACATCAAAGACATTAATTAACTTGACGTCATCTGTCAGACATTAATTAACCTTGCCCGGAAACAATTTGATTAATGACTCAATAATCCATGAAAGTGAGAAAGTTATTGTTTTTCCATTCTCACTGACAAAAACCATAAACCAGACATAAATGTGAGAAAGTTCCTGTTTTTTCATTCTCACTGACAAAAACCATAAAAACATCCATGAATGTGACAATTCATGTTTTTCAAGTGACAAAAATATTGTGTTTTCATTCTCACTGACAAAAACCATAAATCATCCATAACCATCCATGAAAAACATCAAATAAATCGAGCAACACACATAACCATCCATGAAAACATCCATAAATGTTACAAAATTCCTGTTTTTTCATTCTCACTGACAAAAACCATAAACCACGTGGTTCTATGCCCATATATGGTGTACTTGTCGGAGTATAAGATAGCCTTCTACTATAAACAATAATCTGTTCAAATAGGTTTTAAATCTGTTCCTTGCTTTCAGTTGAAAAACTCCTTTTTTATTTAATTTCTGATTGTTTTCCAAATCATAGCCAGGCACAACCAAGATATAATTTGAGGTACTGGTCCCTTAAGTCCCTGGTTAATTGCTTTTAAAATGTGTAAATCAATAATTGTACGCTGATTAGTACTGCCTACGTTTAAATTTTCAATTTTAATTTTGGATAAAATTTGAACATCCTTAAATATTGGCGATGAATAGTAATTATGGCCAAAGGTCCTTGTTAATATTACTGCTAAAGAATTTTGGTTGGATGAAAAGGAGTATTATTGTTTGTATGCTTGGAAATTCTGTAAGACTTTTGATCTTCTACATAACTGAAGCCATCGCAAACCTCTACAGTAGGATTTTCTTATCGATAAATGCAATGCATGCATTTGTTTAAATACATTGAAGTACTTCATATAAATAGGAAAAAAATATTACCAGTTGAAATTGCCGAAAACTAAGTTCCTAGTAGTATTTGCCACCCAAAAAAATTTCCTGGTGGGGTTGATGACGGCCTGCCTTGCCTTTTCCACTTCTATGCTGGTAGATATGGGAATTAAAATTTTAACTGTATAGAGAAACATTTTAATGTTTTTAATGTTTAGGAATGTACCCTACCCCCACCTAAACAATAACTCACACCCCTCTTCATTATATCTGATTGAATAAAAAAAAAACAAGTTTTTTCAACTGAAAGTAAGGAACGACATTAAAACTTCCGTATATGAAAGGGGCTGTCCACTCATCAACGCCTCGCTCTTTAAGCTAAAGTTTTTATTGTTTAAAAAAATTGACTTGTGAGAAAGTCAAACTTTGGCGTATAGCGTTTAGCGAAGGTATTGACGCCCCCTAGTCAATACCTTGCTCTTTCAGCTGAAGTTCAAATTTTGTTCCAATTCTTTAAAAATGACCCCTTAATCACAAATGCCGTTAATTAGAATAAATAGCTCTTATGAAAGTACTAAAAAATCTTTGGCTTAAAGAGCGAGGTATTGACTAGAAGGTGAACCTAATCATATACGTAATGTTTTCTGTTGTTTTAAGTTTTGATGTTTCTCCTTACTTTCAGTTGAAAAACTTGTTTTTTTATATAATTTCTGATTTTTTTTAAAATAATGCTGGGAAATCCGGCGCCCCCTTCAAAGCAATGTCCCTTCCCCCGTGAAAACTTCCTTCATGGAAAGATCCTCCCACCTGACCCCCGACCCCCCCCCCCCCCCCACTACCAGAAAAAATCCCCACTGAAAACGTCTTTATAAGTAGAATGGCCTTATTGAGTCGTGACAGTACCACGTGGTTTATGGTTTTCTCACTGAGAATGAAAAAACACGAATTTTTTCTCATGGAAAAACATGAATTTTCTCACATTTATGGGTGTTTTCTTTGATGGTTATGTGTGTTGGTCGATTTATTTGATGATTTTCTAGGATGTTTAATGTTTTTTGTCATTGATAATGAAAAAACAGTAAATTTGTCACATTTATGGATGTCAACAGCAATTCATGTCTATTTTATGGTTTTCTCACTGAGAATGAAAAAACAGGAATTTTCTCACCTGAAAAAACAGGAATTTTCTCACATTTATGGTTGTTTTCTTGGATGGTTATGTGTGTTGTTCGATTTATTTGATGTTTTTCTCGGATGTCAACATCAAATTATGGATGTTTTATGGTTTTTGTCAGTGAGAATTTGAAAAACAGGAACTTTCTCACATTTTTGTATGTTTTTATTGTTTTTGTCAGTGAGAATTTGAAAAACAGGAACTTTCTCACATTTTTGTATGTTTTTATGGTTTTTGTCAGTGAGAATGGAAAACCATAAACCACGTGGTAATGTTCGGACTCAATAAGGCCTAACCTGAGAAATTGATATACATAATAGCTAGGGGAAATTATTGATTCACGAAGGGGAGAATTAAGAAACATTAAGGCTTCTTTAATCTTAGGTCTGAGGGATAAACGTTCTTTAGGTCAGAAAGAAAAATTAATATTCTATTTTTAAATAGGGCTTCATCGATTTTTAGTGTCAGGAATTATAATTGACATCACTTGTTATCTTGGAATTATGCGGGAGTCTAAAGAGATAGAAATTATATTTTTAAATACGGCTTCACGGAGCTTTAAGTCGGAGAGATAAATTGATATTCTAACGAAACCCTAATAGTTTAGCTAGGAAAATTTATGAGATGAAGAGATTAACGTAGGAAAGGGGTTTCCTAGAAATTTGAAATGCGTTAGCGCAGAGATGCCAAACAAAAGTAACACGCTGAAATTACGTTTAGGGATTATTTGGGCGAACCGTTTTATCCATTTTATGGGATTATTTTGGCGAAACAGTTAGAGACATTTTGAAAGAAGATTTTAGGAAAGGTTTTAGAAGAGAATTTGAGGGTGAAACTCTGTGGTCGTTATAATACACACGTTCCATTTGAACAGTGTTGTGAGGTCCTCTACCCCAACCCCAAAGGGTTCCAATCCCCCACCCCAACCCCGAAGGAAGCCCCCGGTACTCAAAGGTCCCCCAAGCTCCCAAAGAGCCCCAGCCCCCCAAACGCCCTCCTCAGACCCTCAAAGGCCCTCCTCTGGTCCTCAAAGGGTCCCCGAACCCCCAAAGGTCCCCCGGACCCCAAACGCTCTCCTCAGACCCTCAAAATCCCCCTCCCCTGGTCCTCAAGGGTCCCCCGGACCCCCAAAGGGCCCCCCGGACCCCAAATGCCCTCCCCCAGACCCCCAAAGGTCCACCGGGCTCCCAAAGGACCAATCGGTCCTCAAGTGCCCCCCAGACCCCCAAAGGCCCTCCCTGTGCCCCAAAGGCCCTCCCCCGGTCCCCAAAGGTCCCCCGGGCCAGAGAAGCGCCGCCGGGATGCGCCATGGGCCCGGACAGCGCCGCAGGATGTGCCGCAGGGATGCGCCGCGGGTCAGGAAAGCGCCGCGGGGGATGCGCCGCAGGGAGGCGCAACAGGAAAGCGCCACAGGATGTGCCGCAGGGATGCGCCGCAAAAAAGTTTTTTTTTTGTGTGTAAGTTTTTGTGTGTGTGTAAGTTTTTGTGTGTGTGTAAGTTTTTGTGTGTGTGTAAATTTTTTGTGTGTGTTAGTTTTTTGTGTGTGTAAGTTTTTGTGTGTGTAAGTTTTTGTGTGTGTGTGTAAGTTTATGTATGTGTGTAAGTTTTTGTGTGTGTGTAAGTTTTTGTGTAAATTTTTTGTGTTTGTGTAAGTTTTTTTGTGTGTGTGTTTTAGTTTTTGTTTGTGTGTAATTTTGTGTGTATGCTTTTTTTTTTGTTTGTTTTTTTTTTTTTTTTTGTGTTTTTTTTTTTTTTTGTGTTTGTGTGTTTTTTTTTGTGTTTTTTTGTTTTTTTGTTTTTGTTAGTTTAATTTTGTATGTGTTTTTAAGTTTTTGTGTGTGTGTGTAAGTTTTTGTTTTTGTTTGATTTTTTGTATGTGTTTTAGTTTATGTGTGTGTGCGTGTATGAGTTTTTTTGTGCTTATTTTCTTTTTTTTTTTTAAGTTTTTTTTGTGCTTGTAAGTTTTTGTGTTCTTTTAAGTTTTTTTGTGTGTGTAAGTTTGTGTTTTTTTTTTATTTTTTGTTTGTTTTTTATATTTTTTGTGTGTGTTAGTTTTTTTTGTGTGTGTAATTTTTTTCGTGTGTGTAAGTTTTTGTGTGTGTGTAAGTTTTTGTGTGTGTAAGTTTGTGTGTGTGTGTGTAAGTTTATGTATGTGTGTAAGTTTTTGTGTGTGTGTAAGTTTTTGTGTGTGTGTAAGTTTTTTTGTGTGTGTAAGTTTATGTGTGTGTGTGTGAGTTTTTTTTGTGTGTGCCCATATCAATTCTATTTTCCTAAAATAATATAAAATTTTCGTGTGTGTGTGTGTGTGTGTGTATAAGTTTTTGTGTTTGTGTAAGTTTTTTTGAGTGTGTTATTTTTTGTTTGTGTGTGAGTTTTTTTGTGTGTGTAAGTTTTTGTGTGAGTGTTTAAGTTTTTTTGTGTGTGTGAGTTTTTTTTTTTTATGTTATTTTTTTGTTTGTTTAAGTTTTTGTGTGTGTGTGTCATTTTTTGTGTGTGTTTTATTTTTTTTTTTGTGTGTTTAAGTTTTTGTGTGTGGTTTAGTTTTTGTGTGTGTGTTTAAGTTTTTTTGTTTGTTTGTAAGTTTTTGTGTGTGTAAGCTTTTTTTTGTGTGTTAGTTTTTATGTGTGTGTAAGTTTTAGTGTGTATGTAATTTCTTATGTATGTGTGAGTTTTAGTGTGTGTGTAAGTTTGGTGTGTGTGTGTAAGTTTTTGTGTGTGTGTGTAAGTTTTTGTGTGTGTGTGTAAGTTTTTGTGTGTGTGTAAGTTTTTGTGTGTGTGCGTATGTTTTTGTGTGTGTTTAAGTCTTTGTGTGTGTGTAAGTTTTTGTGTGTATGTGTAAGTTTTTGTGTGTCTGTTCAATTTTTTTTTTTGTGTGTTTTATTTTTTTTGGGTATTTTAGTTTTTGTGTGTGTGTTTAAGTTTTTTTGTGTGTGTGTAAGTTTTTGTGTGTGTGTAAGCTTTTTTTTGTGTTTTAGTTCTTGTGTGTGTGTAATTTTTCTTTTGTGTGTAAGTTCTTGTGTGTGTGTGAGTTTTAGCTTGTTTGTAAGTTTTGTGTGTGTGTTTAAGTTTTTGTGTGTGTGTGTGTAAGTTTTTGTGTGTGTGTGTAAGTTTTTTTGTGTTTGTTAGTTTTTGTGTGTGTGTAAGTTTATGTGTGTGTGTGTGTGTGTAAGTCATTGTGTGTGTGTAAGTTTATGTGTGTGTGAGTTTTTGTGTGTGTGTAAGTTTTTGTGTGTGTGTTTTTTCTTATGTGTTTGTTATTTTTTTTGTGTTTGTATTTTTTTGTGTGTGTGTGTTTTTGTATGTGCGTTAGTTTTTGTGTGTGTGTATGTTTATGTGTGTGTGTAAGTTTTTGTGTGTAAGTTTTTGTGTGTGTGTAAGTTTTTGTGTATGTGTGTAAGTTTTTTTTGTGTGTGTTAGTTTTTGTGTGTGTGTGTAAGTTCTTTTGTGTGTGTGTAAGTTTTTGTGTAAATTTTCGTGTGTGTGTAAGTTTTGTGTTTGTCTCATTTTTTTTGTGTGTGTGTGTAAGTTTTTGTGTGTGTGTAAGTTTTTTGTGTGTGTGTGTAAGATTTTGTGTGTGTTTTTAAGTTTATGTGTGTATGTAAGTTTTTGTTTGTGTGTAAGATTTTATTTGTGTGTAAGTTTTTATGTGTGTGTAAGTTTTTGTTTGTGTCTAAGTTTTTGTGTGTGTGTAAGTTTTTTTGTGTGGGTGTAATATTTTGTGTGTGTGTAAGTTTTTATGTGTGTGTAAGTTTTTGTGTGTGTGTAAGTTTTTGTGTGTGTGTAAGTTTTTGTGTGTGTGTAAATTTGTGTGTGTGTGTGTGTGTAAATTTGTGTGTGTGTGTGTAAGTTTTTGTGTGTGTGTAAGTTTTTGTGTGTGTGTAAGTTTGTGTGTGCGTGTAAGTTTTTGTGTGTGTAAGTTTTTGTGTGTGTGTAAGTTTTTTTGTATGTGTAAGTTTTTGTGTGTGTGTGAGTTTTTGTGTGTGTGCCCATATCAATTCTATTTTCCTAAAATAATATAAAATTTTCCACTTCAATTCAGATTTTTCTCAAAGAGATGAAAAAATTTAAAATACTGTTCTAAATTTTTCATAGAAGATAGAAAAGTTCAAGTTCTCTTCTGAATTTTACCAAAGAACATAATTCAAGTTCTTTTGTGTGTGTGTGTAAGTTTTTGTGTAACTTTTTGTGTGTGTGTGAGTTTTTGTGTGTGTGTGTATGTTTTTGTGTTTGTGTAATTTTGTGTGTATGTAAGTTTTTGTATGTGTGTGTAAGTTTTTGTGTGTGTGTGTGTAAGTTTTTGTGTGTGTGTGTGTGTGTTTTTGTGTGTGTGTGTGTGTAAGTTTTTGTGTGTGTGTAAGTTTCTTATGTGTGTGTAAGTTTTTGTGTGTGTGTGTAAGTTTATGTGTGTGTGTGTGCTTGTGTGTGTGTGTTTTTGTGTGT